>NC_081391.1:10143677-10363677 GCF_030684315.1 Stegostoma tigrinum
GGCTGTGTGAGTTTCCTCTGGGTGCTCCGGTTTCCTCCCACAGTCCAAAGATGTGCAGGTTAGGGTGGATTGGCCGTGCTAAATTATCCCATAGTGTCCAGGGATGTGCGGGTTAGGGTGGATTGGCTGTGTTAAATTGTCCCATAGTGACCAGGGATGTGCAGGTTAGGGTGGATTGTCCATGCTGAATTGCCGTAGTGTTCAGGGATGTGCAGACTCAGTGGGTTATAGGAGAATGGATCTGGGGATGGATGCTCTGAGGGTCAGTGTGGACTTGTTGGGCTGAAGGGCCTGTTTCCACGCTGTAGGGAATCCGTGTCAAGCTGACAGGTCTGCAGCTCCTGAGTTATCCTTTATCCCTTCTTTGTACAGTGGTGTCACATTTGCAACCCTCCAGTGAGCGGCCTGGAAAATTTCAGTCAACATTTCCACAGCTTCTTCCATTACCTCCCTCCACAATATAGGATGCACCCTTTCCCGGGCTGCTGACTTCTCCTCCAGGAGCTCTGTCAGCCTTTTGTTACCACTTTAGCAAGGATGTTGCTAGGCTGGAGAGTTTGAGCCATAGGGAGAGGATGAATAGGCTGGGGCTATGTTCCCTGGAGCGTCGGAGGCTGAGGGATGACCTTATAAAATCATGAGGGACTTGGATAGGTTAAACAGTCGATGTCTTTTCCCCAAAGAAGGGGCGTCCAAAACTAAAGGGGCATAGGTTTAAGGTGGGAGGGGGAAGATATAAAAGGGACCTCAGGGGCAACTTTTTCACACAGAGGGTGGTGCGTGTTTGGAATGTGCTGCCAGAGGAAGGCCGTACAATTGCAAATTTTAAAAGACATCCAGATTGGTACATGAAAAGGAAGGGTTTAGAGGGATATGGGTCAAATGCTGGCAAATGGGACTAAGTTAGTTTAGGATAGTGAGTCAGCATGGACGAGTTAGACCGAAGGCTGTGTTTCTGTGCTGTATAACTCCATGACTCTTCGAATCAGAACATTGCTCAGTCGCTCCACATACACATCTTTACTTGGCTAATCTTCGAATTTGGTAAAGACCGAAGCCACGTACTCATTTAATATAAACTTTGCTTCAGTGAGCAGCTTATTCTGCTTCTTCCTTAGCCTCCTATTCCATGCTTCACTAATCTTTTAATATCAACATTTCAAAACTTGTTTTAGTGCCGCCTGCCATCCTTTCCTCATGCTGCCTGTTAACCTTCCTTATTCTAGCGATAGCCTTTCCCCCTTGTTTGAGATACTCTTCCTGATTTACGTGGCTACATAAGCTCTGTCCCACAGCCTGGAGAGGATGTTTCAATTAATGTGACAGGCCAGAATCCAATGCCCCAGATGTAAGACGGTCTCGATTAAATCCGATCAGGAATTCTGCAAAAGCAACTTGATTCAGAAGGTGGTTAGAGTGGGGGAACTTACTGACCCAAATTTCATCCTGTGGTGAAATGTTAAAATGATTGCACTTAAGGGGAAACTGGACAGTTCCTGAGGTGGAAAGGAATGAAAAGACAAGATTGGAATAAAATAGAATGGAATAGAATGGAATGGAATAAAATAGAACAGAATGGAATGGAAAATAATAGAATGGAATGGAAAAGAATGGAATAGAATGAAATGGAATGGAGTAGAATGGAATGGAATGGAAAAGAGTGGAATAGAATGGAATGGAATAGCATAGAATGGAATGGAATAGAGTAGAGTAGAATAGAATAGAATAGAATAGTATAGAATAGAATGGAATGGAATAGAATGGAACGGAATAGAATGGATTGGAATGGGATGGGATGGAATAGAATGGGATGGAATGGAATAGAATAGAATGAAATAGGATGGAATAGAATGGAATAGAATAGAATGAAATAGAATGGAACAGAATGGAACAGAATGGAGTGGAATGGAATAGAATAGAATTGAATAGATTGGAATAGAATAGAATAGGACGGAATGGAACAGAATGGAATGGGATGGAATAGAATGGAATGGAATAGTATGGAATAGAATGGAATGGAATAGTATGGAATAGAATGGAATAGAATAGAATAGAATGGAATGGAATAGAAAAGAATAGAATGGAATGGAATGGAATAGAATAGAATGGATTGGAATGGAATAGAATGGGATGGAATAGAATGGAACAGAATAGAATAGAATGGAATGGAATAGAATGGATTGGAAAGGAATGGAATAGAATAGAATAGAATGGAATGGAAAGGAATGGAAATTTTTTGTCCAATTTACAAAAGAAAAGTGAAACATTTTGTATGTCACCATGCCATGATGCATAAATTAATGACAGAAGTCATAAATAACAAGAAGAAAATGTAGAAGCTTGTCACAGTTCAGTTAATGACCCCTGGGTTCGGCAAAGTTTGGAAAACCAGGCTGAAGCTGCCACGCTCTCCCGAGACTTGACTCCCATTGGCAGGACTCGGTCTAAACGCCAGACTGCTGGAATACCCTAAAGTCACTAAAGTAGACCTCCAGGGTGGCATGAGTCCACCAGACCGGGAGGCCGTCCAGGCTGGCACCAGGCCTACACTGCCATTCCAGACCTTGTCACTGGGCCTGGGCTGGGAGATGACACTATGCGCCCAATTTGTTAAAAGAAGGTAAGGTACCAAAATAAATGGGAACATTTTACAAAAAAAAGGAAAGTAACGAAAAGCCGAGCGGACAAGCTCCTGGGTCAGGAGCCTGCAGATTGTGCTGATACTCTGCCGCCATCTTGAATAATCATGAGGTGACAAGTGTTGAAAGAGGCTTGTAGCACTAGCACAGGGCTGATGTGTCTGGTTCTCCACTACACCATGTAACATTATTGTTTCGGTTGTCAGGTTGGCCATGATTTTGCTTGTGCCTTGCTTTCTTCCCAGAATTACCTTCCCACCAAGCAGGACATCCTTCTGGCTCGGAGAGCAACCAAGGGAATTGTTGAGTATGACTTCCTCATCAAGGGCATCCCCTTCAGGATGATGGATGTGGGCGGACAGCGCTCCCAGAGGCAAAAGTGGTTCCTGTGCTTCGAAGGCATCACCTCCATCTTGTTCATGGTGTCGTCCAGTGAGTTTGACCAGGTCCTGATGGAGGACCGGCGAACCAACCGCCTGGTGGAGTCGATGAACATCTTCGAGACGATTGTGAACAACAAGCTCTTCGCCAGGGTCTCCATTATCCTCTTCCTGAACAAGACCGACCTGCTGGAGGCCAAGGTGAAGACAGTCAACATCGAGAAGCACTTCCCGGACTTTGAGGGGAGGCCCCACCATCTGGAGGATGTCCAGAAGTACCTCCTGTCGTGCTTCAACCGCAAACGGAGAGATCGCAGCCGACCTCTCTTCCACCACTTCACCACCGCCATTGACACGGAGAACATCCGCTTCGTCTTCCACGCTGTCAAGGACACTGTTCTCCAGGAGAACCTGAATGACATCATGCTAGAGTGACATGAGGCACCGCCTGCGTGCCTCGTATGCCAGGGTCACGCCGAGGTTGCACAGAGGCCAAGAGGACGTGACCCCACACACATGGAGGCAACTGACAATGAGAGATGAGGAGCAGGACCAAGGCGATGGTGTATTTAATATTTAAGATGTTGTCTCCCTGATATTCGGGATCCTGTTTAAAATTAAGATCGATTTCGCCAATTGGCCTGGCCCTGGTGATTTAGTGCTTATTCCTTTTGGATTCCATGCTCACCTCCATTTTGCCTTCGCTTCCCACCAAACCCCAACAACATTGGCTCAGCTACTAAACAATTCCTCTGTCAGGCCGCATTCTCCCTCTTTCTAGGAGGGTGAACCTGGGCAGTGGATGTCAGTGGACTATTGAACTGAGGGAAGCATCACCAAACTGCCACCCACCAGGGTAAGGCAGTCACTCGATAGCACTGAGGTCTAATAGCCCTGAAAGATTACTTTCCAGTTCCATTCCCAACTCAAGCCAACAGAAATTTGAGGCATTTTGACCATCAAAGGGGTCAAAGGCATACAAAGAGAAGCAGAGTGGAAAATCAAATTGGCTATGATGGAGTCATTGAGTCAAACAGCATGGAAACAGACTCTTCGGTCCACCTAGTCCATGCTGATAATAATCCCAAACTAAACTAGCCCCACCTGCCTGCGCTTAATCCATATCCCTCCAAACATTTCTTATCCACATCCTTATCTAAATGGATTTTAAACGTTGTACCTGCGTCCACTGCTTCCTCTGGAAGTTCGTTCCACACATGAACCAAGCTCTGTGTAAAAAAGTTTGCCCCTCATGTCTTTTATAAATCTTTCTACTATCTTGAAATCCCCCACCCTAGGGTATAGAAATCTGCCATTCCCCTTACCTATATCCATCCTGGGATGTGATTTATAAACCTCTAAAAATGGTCTCCCCCCCGCAGCCTCTTACCCACCAGTGAATTATGTCCCAGCCTATCCAGCCTCTCCTTTTCACTTGAACTCTCTATTCCTGGCAATGACCCGGTAAATCTGTTCTGAGCCCTTTACAGTTTAGTAATATCCTTCCAATTACAGGATGACCAGAACTGGGCACAGTGCTCCCAATGAGACCTCGCCAATGTCCTGTACAACCTCAACATGACATCCCAGCTTCTGTCCTCAAAGGTCTGAGCAATGAAGGCAAGTGCGCTAAACACCTTCTTAACCACCCTGTCTACATGTGACACAAATTTCAAAGAATCATGCACCTGAAACACCCAGATCCCTTTGTTCTACTGCACTACCCAAGGCCCTATCATTAATTGTGTAAGGCCTGAATTTTGGGCTAGTACTGAGGGGCCCAATGACCTATATCTGCTCCAAAACCATATGATTGATTTGATTCAATGAGAGTCAATGCGAAGTGAAGAACCAATGACCTTGCCCCGCTGAACATTTGTTGTTCTCTGCTGGCTACTGAACATTGTTGTGATGGGATCAGACCGGAGAGAACACCCTGAGTCTGGTACAATTTCTCATTGTCAATGTTCAGGGAGACAAAACCGGTAGGATATTCTCGAATGAAAAATGGTAAAGTTTATCGCTGGTGTTAATTATTTGCTTCTTTCCAAGAGAGGAATTCTGATGGTGAGTCATTCCCTTAGTTTGGGGTGATGCCATGGTGATAGCTCAGGGCTACCAATAATGTAGGCCCAGGCTGGTGCTTTGGGGACACGGTTTCAGTTCCCATGGCGACTGGTGGAATTTGACCACAGCTAGTTCAATATGCAAAATGCTGGGCCCAGCCAGCAACGTACACATCCCACAAATGAATAGAAAAAAAGACTCCCAGCAACTTGGTTGAATCTCAGCTGCCCCTGTGAAATGGCTGAGAGAGGAACTCGGTTCACAGGGCAACTGGGGGTGAACCTAGCCAATGAAACTCACATCTGACCAAAAGAACAGACGAAATGGAGGGTCTGGCATGCCCTGCCCAACTCAACTCAACCCATTGAAGGCACGGGGAGAAGATGGAGAGGGGGGACTAGGTGAATTTCTAACCCTTTGAAATGGCATAGCGAGATGTTCGGGTCAAGGGCAATTAGGAACGAGCCAATATCCAATATTTGCCAATATCCCAGGAAATCCGGATCTTGCCATACACTTTGCTTGACACAACCTTCTGCCCACTGGCCTCCTCTTTCACTTGGGTGCTTGGCCACATATCAGCCTGACGGTGTCACTGCCGAATCCAGAGGTCCTGTGCTCGAGTCCCACTCCACGAACGGGTGGTACCCCAACGTTGGCACTGACAGAGTGCTGCATCCCTGTAGCCTCCACTTTCTGACTGAGATGTTAAAACAGAGCCCTCCGAGGTAAACATTAGCGATTCCAAGATGTGGTTTTCATTGCTTTGCTAGCAATTTCTGTTCTTGCCTCAGAGGATCTGATGATCATCACCTTGTTGTAGTGGGATCTTGCTGTGCAAACGTTGGCTGCCGTGGCTTTACAGTATGGCACTGCACTCCGAAGGGAGAGCGTTTTGCTACACCACGTAGCTGGCCATACAAATGCATGGTTCTTCTTGTTGCATTTTGACCCCTGTCCTGTCACCAGTGCCGAAGGGAAGGCCAACGGCTTCAGTTTGCAATAACAGCTGCTGTTTAGGACTGCCATTAGCGCCCAACCCTTGGTATCTGCTGTCCTTGAGGCTGGATCAAATACTGTCCGCTGTGCATTGAGGAAAGTTTAATAACTTTGTAGTTGGCAGGATGGACTGGCACTGGGTTTCTGTTGGTGGTAAAATTAGAAACTTCCTTCATAAGGCTACTGGATCTCCTGACCCTTCGCCTAGTAACTGCCCAGCTCTGTCCACCCAACCAACTTGTGCTTATCCCACCAAGAGCTAAACAAACTAAAAAAAATTGGAATGTTCCATGTTAACGCTGGTTAGGAACGTTGGGAGCTCAATAGGCCAAAGTTCCTTGCCATTGGCCAGACAACCAACTAGTTAATTACTAGTTAACGTGCAGCAAACCTGTTCCTTGGAATTGTGCCAGGGCCCCAGGAGCCCCCTGTAGTTGGCTAATCCTGTTACACTGACAATGACCTGGCAGGAACAGAAAGACTAATACATCCCCAGGAGTGAGTTCCAGGCTGCAGCTTGATCAAGGGCTAGGCTAGTTGTATGTTGAGTAACAGACACACAGGAATGAGTTACAGACTGGACCCCGAGTGAGGGGATCAGGTGTTTAATATATGGAATAACAGATACCTGGGAGTGAGAGTGAGTGAGGGGTTCAGTTTGCTGTACTCTGTCTTTAAGGATAAGTTTCAGAATGGAGGCTTCATGTTCGGAATGTCAGCACCTGTCAATCTTAGCACTGAGAGATCCACAGATCATGAATAAGATTTCTCAGTGTCGTGCGATCCACTGCAGAAATTGGAGTGATTTTGTTCGGACCAGGGAGTTCATCATCAGCGAAAGACTGATGCTGCAGCCAGGTTCCTGTCACACACATGGGAAGGTGTCAGAATGAAGGAAGCTGTGAATTGAAGGTGATCCCAATATCATGTTGGACACGTTTGCTGCTAATGGCTGTTCAACCAGGGAGACCCATGCTGTGGTCAGTGGATTCAGGAAGAGGGAATGAGTTGATGACCAGTGTAGGTGGACATGATCAATGCTTCAATGTAATCCAGGGGCAAGTGAGAAGCGTTGAGTGTGAACAACAGGTGCAAATGGGGCTTCCCGGTATCGTCTTGAGGGGATTGCAGGGTGTTCCAGTACCTACAGTAGGGGTCAGGTTGCCCTAGTGATTTTAGAAGGGGCAAGAATGTGTCCCAGTGCCTTCAGCAGGGGCATGGGGTCTGTTCCAGAGTGACCAGCAAGTATGAGGGGTTCTGAGTTTGATGGAGTTGGGGGGGTGATCTCAGTTTGATTGGGAGGGTTCTTTGATAGAGGGGGGTTTCTTTGTTTAATTGGGGTTGTTCTCGGCTTGATTGGCATAGGGCCTCGAGGTATCCAATGTATTACTGATTTTAAGCAAATATTTATTATCATACTGTCAGAGGACTCACAGTGACATGTGCCTGTGTGTGTGAGAGTGAGTGTGTGTGTGTGTCTGTGTGTGTGAGTGAGTGTGTGTCTGTATCTGTGTGTGTGTGTGTGTGTGTGTGTGTGTCTGTGTGTCTGTGTGTGTCTGTGTGTCTGTGTGTGTGAGAGTGTGTGTGTGTGTGTGTGTGTCTGTGTGTGTGTGAGAGTGAGTGTGTGTGTGTGTGTCTCTGTGTGTGTGTGTGAGAGAGAGAGAGAGTGAGGGAAAGGGAAAGAGAGGGGTGACTTGCAGAAGTGCAGAGGTGAGAAGTGAGAGGAGACAAAGGGAAGTGAAATAGTGAAAACTGGAAAAGCGAAGAGAAGTGAAGGGAGATAGTGACAAAGGGATTATCCACAGGGACAGCAGGACAATGAATAAAGGAGGAAAGTGTCTGGTAAAGATACAAGGTGAGTGAAAACATTGAATCTCATCCCCAAGCTGTCATCCTTTTGCACAATTTGTCAGAACAGAACAACTAGGAGCAGGAGTAGGTCATTCAGCCCCTTCGGCACCTGTAATCCTACTTTTAGCGATTCATGCACAAGGACACCCAAGTCCCTCTACACAGCAGCGTGCTGCAATTTTTTACCAAACATAGTCCATTTTGCTGTTATTCCTACCAGAACGGATGACGTCACACGTATCGACATTGTATTCCAGCTGCCAGACCTTTGCCCACTCACTCAGACTATCTATATCCCTCTGCAGACTTTCAGTGTCTTCTGCACACTTCGCTCTGCCACTCACCTCAGTGTAATCTGCAAATTTTGACACAACACACTTAGTCCCCAACTCCAAATCATCTATGTAAATTGCAAACAAATGCGGTCTCAACACTGATCCCTGAGGCACACCACTAGCCACTGCCCGCCAACCAGAAAGACACCCATTTACCCCTACTCTTTGCTTTCTACTGGTCAACCAATCCTCTATCCATGCCAATACATTAACTGTAATACTGTGCAACGTTATCTTATGTAGCAGCCTTTGGTGTGGCACCTTGTCAAATGCCTTCTGGAAATCCGGATACACCATATCCATGGGTTCCCCATCGTCCACCATGCAAGTAATGTCCTCAAAGAATTCCACCAAATTAGTTAAACATGACCTACCCTTCATGAAAGCATGATGGGTGTTTCCAGTGGGACAATTTATATCCAGATGTTTGGCTATTTCTTCCTTAATGGTAGATTCAAGCAGTTTCCCCACTATCGAAGTAAAGCTAACTGGCCTATAGTTACTGAGAGATAATGGGAACTGCAGATGCTGGAGATTCCAAGATGATAAAATGTGAGGCTGGATGAACACAGCAGGCCAAGCAGCATCTCAGGAGCACAAAAGCTGACGTTTCGGGCCTAGACCCTTCATCAGAGAGGGGGATGGGGGGAGGGAACTGGAATAAATAGGGAGAGAGGGGGAGGCGGACCGAAGATGGAGAGCAAAGAAGATAGGTGGAGAGGGTGTAGGTGGGGAGGTAGGGAGGGGATAGGTCAGTCCAGGGAAGACGGACAGGTCAAGGAGGTGGGATGAGGTTAGTAGGTAGCTGGGGGTGCGGCTGGGGGTGGGAGGAAGGGATGGGTGAGAGGAAGAACCGGTTAGGGAGGCAGAGACAGGTTGGACTGGTTTTGGGATGCAGTGGGTGGGGGGGAAGAGCTGGGCTGGTTGTGTGGTGCAGTGGGGGGAGGGGATGAACTGGGCTGGTTTAGGGATGCAGTGGGGGAAGGGGAGATTTTGAAACTGGTGAAGTCCACATTGATACCATATGGCTGCAGGGTTCCCAGGCGGAATATGAGTTGCTGTTCCTGCAACCTTCGGGTGGCATCATTGTGGCAGTGCAGGAGGCCCATGATGGACATGTCATCAAGAGAATGGGAGGGGGAGTGGAAATGGTTTGCGACTGGGAGGTGCAGTTGTTTGTTGCGAACTGAGCGGAGGTGTTCTGCAAAGCGGTCCCCAAGCCTCCGCTTGGTTTCCCCAAGCGGAGGCTTGGGGACCGCTTTGCAGAACACCTCCGCTCAGTTCGCAACAAACAACTGCACCTCCCAGTCGCAAACCATTTCCACTCCCCCTCCCATTCTCTTGATGACATGTCCATCATGGGCCTCCTGCACTGCCACAATGATGCCACCCGAAGGTTGCAGGAACAGCAACTCATATTCCGCCTGGGAACCCTGCAGCCATATGGTATCAATGTGGACTTCACCAGTTTCAAAATCTCCCCTTCCCCCACTGCATCCCTAAACCAGCCCAGTTCATCCCCTCCCCCCACTGCACCACACAACCAGCCCAGCTCTTCCCCCCCACCCACTGCATCCCAAAACCAGTCCAACCTGTCTCTGCCTCCCTAACCGGTTCTTCCTCTCACCCATCCCTTCCTCCCACCCCCAGCCGCACCCCCAGCTACCTACTAACCTCATCCCACCTCCTTGACCTGTCCGTCTTCCCTGGACTGACCTATCCCCTCCCTACCTCCCCACCTACACCCTCTCCACCTATCTTCTTTGCTCTCCATCTTCGGTCCGCCTCCCCCTCTCTCCCTATTTATTCCAGTTCCCTCCCCCCATCCCCCTCTCTGATGAAGGGTCTAGGCCCGAAACGTCAGCTTTTGTGCTCCTGAGATGCTGCTTGGCCTGCTGTGTTCATCCAGCCTCACATTTTATCATCTTGGCCTATAGTTACTGTTTTTTATCTCTTTCCTTTTTTAAACAGTGGAGTCACATTGGCTGTTTTCCAATCTGCGGGAACCACCCCAGAGTCCAGTAAATTCTGGTAAATAGTTACTAGTGCATTTGCTATTGCCCCCATCACTTCCTTTAGTACCCTGGGATGCATTTCATCAGGGCCCGAAGACTTGTCTACCTTTAGACCCATTAGCTGGTTCAGCACTGTCATCTTAGTGAAAATGATAGTTTCCAGCCTGCTATACCTTTCTTGCCGTTAGTTTTCAGCATGTTATTTGTGTCTTCCACTGTGAAGACCGACACAAAATAATTGTTTAATATCTTGGCTATTTCCTCATTCCCAGTTATTAAATTGGCCTTCTCATCCTCTGAATGTTTACCTTCACCACTCTTTTGTGATTTACATATTTATAGAAACTTTTGCTGCCTGTTTTTATATTCTGAGCTAGTTTACTCATAATCTATCTTGCTTTTCTTTATAACTTGTTTTGTGGCTTTCTGTTGGCCTTTAAAGATTTCCCAGTCTACTAGTTTCCCACTCCTCTTTGCATTTTTGTATTTTTTTTTCAATCTGATACTTCCTTTATTTTCTTAGACATCCATGGCTGGCTCTCTCTTTTCCTACAGTTCTTCCTTATCACTGGAATATACTTCAGCTGAGCTCTGTGAAAAATTGGTTTGAAAGTCCTCCACTATTCCTCAATTGACTCACCATAAAATTTTTGCCCCCATTCTACCTTAGCTAACTCCTCCCTCATTCCTTCATAGTCTCCTTCATCTTGGCCTCAACTCCATTCTCCTGGCCGTTCACTAACCCCTTAACTGTAATTCACTGGCACACGGGATGGAATATGTGAAGGGTTCGGGATGATACTGTGCCTCTTGTGGGTGTAAAACAATCTCTGAATCGTTGGGAAGTTATGTCTTGGACACAAGCCTGTATCTCCACTCTCATTCTGTGGGCGGGGTGGGGGCGTGGTGGATCGTCAAAAGCTGGAGCATGATGATGTAATTGTGGAGTTTTCTTTTCCCAGAATCCCATCAGGGCGCCTCAGAAAAGATACCTGTAAAAGATGTTCTCTGCTGAATGATGTAAAGTAGAATTAGAACAAAACGCTAAGAGCATTTAAGTATCATATTCCCGGGCCCTGGAATGGCCGGGAAAGCTGAATCGGAACAGTTCGTGGTTGCAAATGCTTACAGAATTCTTCCAAAGCTAAAGGCCTAGTTACTGTAGTGCCTATGCATTTATTGATAACCATTATTGATGCAAGCCATGTAGTATCTCAGCTAGCCTCGAAGAGTTTTAAGAATCATAAACCTCAAAGGATTAATTACTTTGGAATTTTGGAGTAATTTTTCTTTTGGAAACTGCTAAATGTTTGTGCTTGTGAGGTTGGTCAGCATGCTAGGCCTCCCTACTACGAAGAATCGAGGCCTATACAGCAGTAACCTGGAATACCACCAGGACCTGTTGATAGTGTTGGGGGTTCATCGAGATTCAAAAATGTAATCTATTTTTACCTGTATCACCCCTCAAATAAAATAAAACACAGCTTCATACATTCAAGTGATTGTGATGTACTCCAGACTTGCTGATCGCAAATGTTCTGTTCGACTAAATAAAGATGCATGAGCTAAATTGTCTGTTTCTGTTATAAAAGTGAGTAAACAAGTACAGGTCTCATACCCCAGCGATCACCCCTATTGATATAACTCCACAGACCTTGGTATCCCATCGCCAATTCACTCATTATTTACATGTGCACAGAACAGCCAGCTCAGAGCCAGTCCCTAGAGTGAGGAGAATCCCTGAGGTCCCTGTTTATTTTTCGTTGACCTCCTTAGATGGTGATGGCCGTGGGTTTGGAAAGTGCTGTCTAACAAGAGTTGGTGAATTTCTGCAGCGGACTTTGTCGTGGGAGACTCCTGTTTCTGTCTGTCAGCCAGGGCTCCCTGTTTGGGGCTGTTAATCTGGTCCAGTCAGGGAACTCATCGTCTGTGAGGTCCAACTGGCTGATGTCGTTACAATCACAACACAAGTTGACGTTAAATTTCGACAGGTCAGATATCTAACTAAAACCTGGCCTGATAGTCCGTCACTTTCATGCTGTTTTAAAACATGGAGATTAGCTTCCCAACACGCTCGCAATTGTTTGCCTGTGAATGTTTAACACAGGGAATAAACTGTTCATTAAACGAGAGAAACACAACCTGTGTAACACCTGTCAAAACAAAAAGGCTGGAAATATTTCATTTCAGACTTCATGAAAGAAATAAAATTTATCACATTTGTCTTGTCATGTACAAACACCAAAAACCCCCAGTAAAGTGTTACAATTGACTCAATATTACTGAGGCTGGCACAGCTGCACTCACTTTCCCTCTGGTAAACTGTTGCACATTCACCAGAAACTTTCTCTTTCAGCTGATATCACTGTCCGAGATATCTAATACAAACTGCAGGCTTAACTCACCAATATCGTAACTTCAGAGCAAACAGAAATCCCCTAAATACAGGTTCCTTCTGGGACACATCCACTGACTGATTCCACGTTGATCTGCGTCCCTGGACCTGTCGTGAGATGACGACACAGTTTAAGAAAAATCCTGTTTCTAATGGACTGACCTGCTAACCATCATTTCTTCGCTGCCACCGTTGTAAAATATCATTGAAAACGCAGGCGAACAAACACACCTCCATGTCCATTACACTAAGCCTACACTAACAATACCTAAAAAAAATTAAGCTAAAAGCACCTTCACCCTAACCCCACTTATAAATGATCTGGGAACTGGGTTCAAATCCCACCATGGCAGCTGGTAGAATTTGAATTCAATAATAATAAAAAGAAAATGGAATTAAGAATCTAATTGCCAGGAAAAAAAAGAGCCCATCTGGTTCACTAATGCCCTTCAGGAAAGGAAACTGCCATTGTTACATAGTCTGGCCTACATGAAATTCCCTTCTGGGCTATTAGGGACAGGAAGAAGTATCTGCAGAGTCCAAGCTATACCTGCTTCGTAGGATATGTGGAACAGTCCCTCTTCTGCACTTACACTGGCACCAACCCTCACCTCTTCCTCCACTACGTTGATGACTGTATCGTTACTGCCTCCTGCTCCCATGAGGAGCTTGAACTGTTCATCAACTTTAATAACAACCTCAAATTTACCTGGACCATCTCCGAAAACCCCCTCTCCTTCCTGGACCTCTCTGTCTCCACCTCCGGTAACTGCTTTAGCACCAAAATCTATTTCAAACCCATTGACTCCCACAGCTACCTGGACTACACCTCCCTTTACCCACCCTCCTGCAAGAATGCGATCCCCTACTCCCAATTCCTCCGCCTCTGTTGCTTCTGCTCCCAAGTTGGAGCGTTCCACTCTCAGATATCTCAGATGAACTTCTTCAAGGACTGCAATATTCTCCCTTTGTTGATTGAAAATGTCCACAGCTGCATCTCTTGCATTTCCCGCACTTCTGCCCTCAAACCCTCTCCCCCCAACAAAAATAAGGACAGAATCCCCTTGGTCCTCACATACCACCCCACCAACCTCCGCACCCAGTGTATCACCCTCCAACACCTCTGCTACCTTCAATCTGACCCCACCACCAAAGAGATATTTCCTTCCCCATCTCTATCTGCCTTTTGTAGGGACTACTCACTCCACGACTCCCTCGTCCACTCCACACGCCCCACCAACCCCACCACCCCCAGCACCTTTCTCTGCAACCACAGGAGGTGCTACACATGCCCTACACCTCCCCTCTCATCTCCATCCCTGACCCAAGACAATCTTTCCAAATCCAACAGGGATTCACCTGTCCATCCTCCAACCGGGTCTTCTGTACTTGTTGCTCCTGATGTGGTCTCCTCTGTATTGGTGAGACCAAGTGCAGACTTGGTGACCGATTCACAGAGCAACTGCACTCTGTATGCTGTAATCAACAACACCTTCTGGTTGCCAACTATTTTAACTCCCCCCTCCCACCCCCTAGGTGACATGTCCATTCTGAGCCTCCTCCAGTATCACAATGACACCACGTGCAAACTGGAGGAGCAGCACCTCATATTCCACCTTGGGAGCTTACAGCCCGATGGCCCGAACATGGAATTCACCAATTTCAAAATCTCCCTACCCCCGGCCTCATCCCATGTCCAACCCTCCCTCTCATCCCTGCCTCCTTGACCTGGCACAACCTGCCCATTTCCTCTCCCACCCATCCACTCTACCCTTCCCGCTGACCTATCCCCGCTATCTCCTACCTGAACTCACCTATCACCATCCCACCGAACTTTCCACAACCCCACCTCTCATTCCTCTATTTATTTCTGAGCTCCCTTCCCTCTCCCCAGTCGTGAAGACAGGCCCCACACCCGAAAGATCAACTTGCCTGCTCCTTTGATGCTGCCTAAACTGCTGTGCTCCTCCAGTTTCACACGGTATAGGCAGTAGATGCTGCCCAGCCAACAACGTCCTCATCCTGTGAACTAATAAAGAGAAAAGACTCATATTCTTGGCGATATCATCACTGGACCCCTGACCACTCAGCTGTCAAATTGAAAGGGAAAGAAAACTGAGAAGAGACAAAATTGGAAACATTGAAAAGTTTTGACAGAGAGGGAAGCTTTCCTCTTGTGAAGAAGAACATAATTAAAGACAATCTAAGATAGACAGCCAAGAAATCCAGTTGGGAATTCAGTTGGCAATTGCCAAAGTGGTTGGCAATTGAGAGTGCCAAGCACACAACCACAGGGAATGGCTAAAGCCAACAATATGGATGCATTTAAGTGGAAAGCAGACAAACAGGTACAGGAGAAGGGTGGAGTCCTGTGGCGCGGTGGCAATGTCCCTACCTCTGAGCTAGGAGATCCTGATTGATTTCCCACTCTAGCCCAGAGTTATGTCATAACATATCCAAGAAAGTTGATTAACAGAACAGTGAAGGGGGAAGCAAATAATTGTCACAATGATAGATTGGGATCAGGAGAAATAGCCTCCCAGAGGGTGGTTAATGCTCTTCCCCAGATGGTAATGGAAGGAGCTCATTGGATTTTTTTTTCTAAGGCAGAGCTAAATAAATCCTTGATTGACAAAAGAGTCACAGGGAATGGGAGGGGTAGCAGGAAAGTAGAGTTAAGACCACATCCATTTGGCAATGTTCTTATCAAACTGTGGGACAGGTTTGAGGGGCCAAATGGCCTTTGCCTTCCCTAACAGTGCCATGGGTCTGTCTATAACACATGGACTGCAGCGGGTCAAGAAAACAGGACCCCACCATCTCCTCAAATTCATACAGTTTCTGTGTTAGAGGTTTATATGGAGCGTGAACAACAGCATAGCTTGATGGGTCGAATGGCCTGTCTCTGTGTATCTCATGCCGATTGCTCATCACCTGATTGGATAACCACTGACTCAGTCATATCTATTTTATGCTCCACTCCTGATATTGTTGCAACGAATGAAAGTGTTTGGAGAAAAATGAAACCAATTCTTTTTAATGACCCTGTATCTTTTCCACTTCTGGAATGATAGGCCGTTGGTTTCCTACCTCTTGAGTCTGAAAGTCAGGAGTTACAGTCCCATGCCACACATGATCCAGGCCAACACTTCCAGTGCAATACTGAGGGAGAACTGCAATGTCTGAGGTACGCAATTTACAGGTTAGATCTCCACATTGAGGCCCTTTCTGCTCTATCAGGTAGATGTCAAAGATCTCATTGAATAAGGTCAAAGGAAACCATGTCGTCATTTCTCCAGTATCCTGACCAATATTTATCCCTCAGCCAACATCTACAATGGCCTGGTGGTATTTTTGCTGGACTGTTAATCCAGGTAATGTTCTGGGGACCTGGGTTCGAATCTCACTGCAGGTGGTAGAATTTGACTTCAAGGAAAAATCTAGAAATAGGTGTCCAGTGGTGACCACGACATTGCCAAATGTAGGTTAAAACACCATCTGGTCTACTAATGTCCTTTAGAGAAGGAAACAGCCATTCTTATCTGGTCTGCCCTACACGTGACTCCAGACCCACGGCAATGTGGTTGACTCTTAACTACAGACTCAGCAATGGATACTGTTCTGGCCAGCAATGCCTTCATCCTGTAAATGAATTTAGAAAACATGCTCTGCAATACCTATTTGGTTATTATCATGTTACTATTTCCAGGAGCTATCTATGTGTGACTCCTTTCGACAGTACGTTTGAAATCCATGACCACTTCCATATAGGAGGACAGGCTGCAGATACAGGGGAGCACTTGCAAGTTCCCCTCCAATTCCCTCACCATCTTGGCTTGGAAATATGGAATCATGGAGGTCTATAGCACAGGAAGGAGGCCCTTTGTCGCACTGGGTCTATGCCATTCTTTGCTGTCGCTGGGCCGGAACCCAAGAACATCGTCCCTGAAGGCATTGTGGGTCTACCTGTATCACCCGTGGGTTGCAGCAGTTCAAGAAGGCTCAGGGGGCAATTAGGAACGGGCAATAAATACTGGCAAGCCAGCAACACCCATGTCCCACACGCGAGCCAAAAGCAATTGCTGCTCCATTTGCCACCATGGCTGCATTTGAAAAGTACGTTGCTGCTGTAAAATGTCCTTGGACTGGGACAAGGCGCTATATAAATGCGGAAAGGTGTGTTCATTTTCCGTCCTCTGGTGGTGTCCATTTTGTCTCTCAGTGGTTGGACCTTGAGAGTTGGGCAGAGAGTAACCAGTAGCAAGAGGATTTGACCAACCACAGGAAAGAGAACTTGGCCAATGACTGGAGAGAGGGTCTAAGCAAACATGGCAAGAAGACTTAACCAACTGTTAGAAAGAGGACTTGGTAGGAGTACCGTCCCGGGACTCTCAGTCACCCTCACTTCAGGAAGCTCGCTCACCAATTATGAGCGAGGAAGTTAAGCCACAATTGACAGAGTCCTGGAGGCCTGCACAGTCCAAGATGACAGTGAATTTCGTTCTGTCCGTAGGTGGCACACTATGATGGCTGCAGGCGGATGCCCAGGGGCAAAACAAGATCCCCTCAGGCTTGAGGTATTCAGGTCCTGCCCTCAGGAGGTATGGGCGGAACAAGGTGGGAGCTTGTGTGAGTGGGTAAGTTGGATGACGATTTGGGTGGGGGGGGGACCGCCATTTGTGTGGAGTTGCGTGAGGGTGGCTTAAGGGCATCCAAACAGTCTTCACTCCATTGCAAAGTGAAATTTAATATTGTCAGCAGGACTGCCGGAGGAAGACACCCCTGCACGTAAGTAGACCATAGGATCCTCAGCCCATCAAACTGTGCTAGCCCTTTTCACCCAGACAGGTTCAACCCCTTTACCCACAATCCTCAAAACCTTCACGTATTCAGTTCATTCTCTGCAAGGTTTCAATTGATAGTATGAATGTTAGTTGATAGTATGGATGTTAGTTGATAGTATGGATGTTAGTTGATAATATGGATTGATAGTATGGATGTTAATTGATAGTATGGATTGATGGTATGGGTATTAGTTGATAGTATGGATGTTAGTTGATAGTATGGATTGATAGTATGGATGTTAATTGATAGTATGGATTGATGGTATGGATATTAATTGATAGTATGGATTGATGGTATGGATATTAATTAATAGTATGGATTGATAGTATGGATGTTAGTTGATAGTATGGATGTTAGTTGGTAGTATGGACGTTAATTGATAGTATGGATTGATGGTATGGATATTAATTGATAGTACGGATTGATGGTATGGATATTAATTGATAGTATGGATTGATGGTATGGGTATTAATTGATAGTATGGATTGATGGTATGGATATTAATTGATAGTACGGATTGATGGTATGGATATTAGTTGATAGTATGGATTGATGGTATGGATATTAATTGATAGTACGGATTGATGGTATGGATATTAATTGATAGTATGGATTGATGGTATGGATATTAGTTGATAGTATGGATTGATGGTATGGATATTAATTGATAGTATGGACATTAATTGATAGTACGGGTGTTGTGCATCCTGGAAATATTGGGAAAATGTGCAATAGAAATGTAAGTTGTGGTGGCAGGTGTGTACCTATCTGTCTCTCTTCCTCTGTTCCCATCTCCCTCTGTATCTGCGTCTTTTTCTCTCTCCCTCAAAGTATCTTGTGCTCTCTGTCTGTTCGTCTCTATCTGTCCTCTCTCTGTTCATCTCTCTTTCTTTCTACCTTCCTCTCTTCTATGCAGCTCTCTCTCTTTCCAACCAACCAAAGCCCCTCCCCACCCCCACCACAGATTTGTTGAAATCATTCCCTGTTCGTCTACCATCTGTAGCTTCGGAAACAATGAGGTTTGCTGCTCAATAGCAGGGGAGGGCACACCTTAACTCCTGGGCCCCGATAGCTTTCACTTAAACAGAGAGACCCATTCAGCTGCGAGACGTTCAACCATGAAGTGGAACAATGCCTGGCTGAAATAAGAGCCAGTTCCCATTGGTGTGCTCACTCCCTGCAGAGCAGACCCTGAACAAAGACCAGACTTGCAGACCTCAGCTTGCTTTGTGTTGCCTTGTAGAATGGACAATAAGATACACTAAAAAAAACTGTACTGTGGCTTTCCACAGGAAGGACAGGTGGGTTTAGATTTTGAACCAACAGGAAATAAAAGCTACTCTGTGATATCTTCTGTTCCAGTCTGATTCCTTTTCCTGGCAAAATGAGTCATCCTCATCTGCATCACTTTCCTTCTTGTGTGATGGGTAGTTGCAGAGTGAAGTTAACTCAAAGCATTAATCTCTGCGTGTTCCCCTATTTTGCTGCATTTTATGCGATCTGCAGCATTTCAATTAATGTGACCTCAATATCCGCAGTGGCCATATTGTAGATGGACTATGACCCTTGATGATCTTTCATGACCATTGTGGCTGCTTGGTGAGACTTGTAGATCCCCAACAGTTCTTGTAGATCCTTGGTGACTCTTGTGGATTCTTGGTGACCATGGTAGATTGTCTATTCACTATTGGAGATCCTCAGTGAATCTGTGGATCCAATGTAGTTATTAGAGATCCTCAGAGAATCATGTGGCTCCTCAGTGACCATTGTAGATTGTCGAAGACTGTTGGAGATCTTCAGCAAATGTTGTGGATCACCAGTGATGATTATAGATTGTCAATAACCATTGTAGATCTTCAGTGAATCTTGTGGATCCTCAATGACCATTGCAGATTTTCATTGATTGTTGGAAATCCTCAATGAATCTAATGGATTGCCAGTGATCATTATAGATTGTTAATAACCATTGCAGATTCTTAGAGAATCTTGTGGATCCTCAATGGCCATTGTGGATTTTCAATAGTTGTTGGAAATTCTCAGCAAATCTAATAGATTGTCAGTGTTCATTATAGATTGTCAATGAATGTTGGAGATCCTCAGTGAATCTTGTAGACCCTTAGTGACTCTATGGATTCTCACTGACCATTGCAGATCATTGGTGACTTTTAAAGATGCACAATGATCAATTATAGGATGCTTGGTCAGAGAGCCTACGGTAAGCCACACACTACAATGTGATATTCTAACAAGAATTGAATGAATTTCAGCAAGAACAACTTATGTTTGCTTACTAGCATTCATGTAGAGAAATGTCACAAAGGCACTTACTTAAGAATAAAGATATGAAAGGCTTAACATCTGAAGCAGTGCTACATTACCCACTTTGATGATGTTTGCAGTCACGTGAAGGAGACTCAGAGATGGGAACTTTGTGGTCTCAACAGAGATACTCGTATTTCTGAAAAGCAGTTTACAGTTCCTTAATAGGTAATAAACTGGCAAATAAACAATACCTTTGAGCGAACCGAATGGACCATACTTGTCAGATTGGCGATGGTGTGGATATAGCTTTTGATGTACGATTCAGACTGCAAACAGTCTGGCTTAGCAACTCACCAAAGCTCCTTCAGCAGTATTCCCCAATCGATGCTCACTATTTGTCTCAGGGCTGAAGGCAGCAGATACATGGGAACACCACCCCCTACAAGTTCCCCTCCAAGCCCCTCACCATCCTGACTTGGAAATATATCACCGTTCCTTCACTGTCGCTGGGTCAAAATGCTGGAATTCTCTCCCTAAGGGCATTGTGGGTCAACTCACAGTAGGTGGGTTCAAAAAGGCAGCTCACCACTATCTTCTCAAGGGGCAACTAGGGGCGGGCAATAAATGCTGGGCCCAACCCGAGATACCCGGATTCCATGAAAGTATTCTTACACAAGGGGCAGGTGGTGGTGAGATAGGTCTGGGTGCTGTAAGTATGTATGTGGAATTTGTTAAATGTGGGTATATGCTCGGCAGATTTCTAGATGATGGTCCCCTGTCATGAGGAAATGAGCAGAGCTGTGAAGGATTTAGATTTCGAAGTACCTGGTTATGTTGTACAGGACAAACAGAATTAAATCAGATTATGGGTAAGGGGAGGTACAATGTACATTTTGAATTAAGATAACAAGGTGTAGAGCTGGATGAACACAGCAGGCCAAGTAGCATCAGATGAGCAAGAAGGCTGACGTTTTGGGCCTAGATACTAATGCAGTGTGTCTGCCTTTTCTCCCATGTTGTTTCCGAAGGTTGGGCCATGGGTTTGCATTGGGTTGGATCCTGCATCTGGGAAGAGTGTTGTAGTGTTTTGCCATTGTCCACCAGAGGCTGGTTGACCTAGCGGCTCTCCCACTTCTGCCACTTGCTATGGGAAATGCCTTACAGAGGGACAATGGATCTGTTTGCACCTTCCATGGCCAAGAGGCCCTGTTCTTGGCCCTGAACTCAGACCTCCTGACCCAGAGATCTGGATCGGAGGAAGCCTGCTGTCCTCAACTGGTCTGGCCTACAGGCCCACACTGAAATGTTTGACTCTAAACTCGCCTCCGAAAGGACAGAGCAAACCACTCAGTTCAAGGTCACTTATGGATAGGCAAGAATTGTTAGCCTAACCAGTGATATCCTCATCTCATGAACACATAAAGACGTTGCAATAGAAACTTAGAATATAGGAGCACTAATCGGCCATTCAGGATCTTGAATCAGTTCCAAAGTGCTTTAAGCTAACTTTTGAAAAATTAGTGTTCTGGCATAATTGTCACAGCACCAGGGACCCAGGTTTGATTCCAGCCTCGGGTAACTGTCTGTATGGAGTTTGCACATTCTCCCCGTGTCCACATGGGATTCCTCCGGGTGCTCCGGTTTCCTCCCACAGTCCAAAGATGTGCAGGCTAGGTGGATTGGCGATGCTAAATTGCCTGTAGTGTTCAGGGGTGTGTGGGTTATAGGGGGATGGGTCTGGGTGGGATGCTTCAAGGGGTGGAGTGGACTTGTTGGGCCGAAGGGCCTGTTTCCACACTGTAGGGAATCTAATCTAATCTAATCTTTGTGATGACTCCAGAATAGCGGGCCTTGATTTCCTGCTCACGATCACAGTGAAACATAGAATTAAATTTTGAAGGTGAACTGATGGAGTATTTTGAAAATGAAGACTTAAGCAGTGTACCTAGTCTGTTACAGATGGTGCCACAATTTTCACAGGTCGGCACAACATTGAGGGCCGAAGGGCCTGTACTGTGCTGTAATAGTCCACCAAAGGCTGGTTGACCTAGTGGCTCTCCCACTTCTGCCACTTGCTATGGGAAACGCCTTACAGAGGGACAATGGATCTGTTTGCACCTTCCATGGTCAAGAAGCCCTGTTCTTGGCCCTGAACTCAGACCTCCTGACCCAGAGATCTGGATCGGAGGAAGCCTGCTGTCCTCAACTGGTCTGGCCTACAGGCCCATGCTGAAAAGTTTGACTCTAAACTCGCCTCCGAAAGGACAGAGCAAACCGCTCAGTTCAAGGTCAATTATGGATAGGCAAGAATTGTTAGCCTAACCAGTGATATCCTCATCTCATGAACACATAAAGACGTTGCAATACTGGAATATGTTCAAATACTGGAATACAGAAGCAGAACAAAAAAAATGTAAGTTTTCACATCAGGAGAGAAATGCTTTAAAATAAATAAAAGTTTCACCTTTGGGTCCAAGTTGACAATGAAACATGAGGAAGAATTGTGGGTGGTCAAAAACATAATACAATTATTTTTAACATTTTTCTCTTGGTTGGTCATTAAAGTGGAAGTATTGAGGCAAAAATAATGCATGACTGACCACTAAACATTGTCCGATTGGCTGACAGAAAGATGGCTCGCTTGACAATTGGCTGTGGGAAGATGGGCACCGTTTCGGGTGGCCAAAGTTCATGCTTGGTGGGGAGGTGGGACAGGTCAATATCCCTCAAATACATCCCACCAGAATCTGTCTACCCTGATCTCAAGTGTGACAGGCAGCGATCATACCAGCCAGAAAGCCATCAGCCAATGGAGGTTAGCCAGCACGGAGGATGCCACCTGGAACGGACTCAAAACATCTGCACAATAACCAGTCAGCTCTGTGAACCAACCAACAACTCCGGCCTTTAGATACCCTCCACTTCCCAGAAATGGTCATGTTGGATTCAAAACAACAAGCCCTGAGAAACAACGGGAGGGCGTGTGTGTCTGGAATTCCCTTCCTCAAAAGGCAGTGGGTGCAGGAATTTTTAAATATCTTTAAGGCTGAGTTAGATAGATTCCTTATTACCAAGGAGATGAAAGAATATCGGGGGCCTACGCAGGAATGTAGAACGGGGTTTAAAATCAGATGGAGGAGCAGTCTTGAAGGGCCAAATGGCCTATACTCTTGTCCCTTGTTTGTAAATATTAACTCAGTCTCTCTCTGTCTCTCTCTCTCTACAGATCCAGACTGTAAATCCAGTACAAAGCAGTAATAGTTGGATGTGAATGTTATGCTCATTGTTGAGCTTCATTTTGAAGTGTGTTAAAGTATATTAAGCATCGAAGTATATTAAATGGACCAAAACATGCCATTTGTAAGTTTTACTAATTTTCCATTCTAGGAAGGCTGGGTTCTCCAGCACATCCTGGTTTTAGTTCAGATTTCCAGCATCTGTGGTATTTTGCTCTTGCTTAAGACCTCTGGTTTTTGTTGCCGAGCCCAGGGTTCTCTTGAGGGCAAACCAAGAGCAGTTCTCTCTTGCCCTCACTGGGGAGAGTTGGGGGTGGGTCAACATGTGACTGACCTGGATTCAGCCCGAGGAATAGATCAAGCTATAGTTTCAATGCTGAGATAAAATTGCAATCAGGCTGGGCCAACATTTATTGCCCGTCCCTACTTGCCCCCTTGAGAAGGTGGGGGTGAGCTGCCTCCTTGAACCGCTGCAGTCCACTTGCTGTGGGTTGACCCGCAATGCCATCAGGGAGGGAATTCCAGGATTTTGCCCTGGCGACAGTGAAGGAATGGCGATATATTTCCAAGTCAGGATGGTGAGAGGCTTGGAGGGGAACTTGCAGGGGGTGGCGTTCCCATGTATCTGCTGCCCTTGTCCTTCTAGATGGAGGTGGTCATGGGTTTGGAAAGTGCTGCCTGAGGATCTTCGGTGAGTTGCTGCAGTGTATCTTGTAGATAGTACACACTGCTGTTACTGAGCATCGATGGTGGAGGGAGTAGATATTTGTGGATTCAGTGCCAATCAAGCGGCTGGTTTGTCCTGGATGGTGTCAAGCTTCTTGAGTGTTGTTGGAGCTGCACCCATCCAGGCAAGTGCTCAATGATCGAGCTTCCATCGCCTTCTGCGATAGAGAATTCTGAAGCTTCCGCAGTGACCTTGAATGAAGAGTCTTCTCCTCATCTCAGTGCTTGAATGGAGTGCCTTTTAACTTGAGATTATCTGCCCAGGTTTTAAACTCACAAGCAAAGGGAAACAACTTTTCCAGAACCTCCCTGTCAAGGTCTGGAAGAAGTTTGTAAGTTTCAATGAGATCACCTCTCAAACATCTAGCGAATATGTTCCCAGTTTCCTCGATCGCTCCTCATGAAACAGTTCCTCCATTAAGTTGGTGAACCTCCATTGCTCTAAGGAGACAAGACCCCCCATGTGCAATGGGAGAGAAACAGATAGGGGGTGGGGGACAATGTGAGCTTATTTATAAGCATGTTTCCAAATGCCCTGAGCATCCCCTGTGCTTGCATGCACACTGAGGTTATAAAAGGCAGCATGCAGGGATGTCATTCTAGATCTGTCAGCGTTCATGTGTGAGGAAGCAATGCCTTTTAATTGTTCACCGGGGTACACTGCAACAGGGGAACACCTATCTTGAGGGAATGAATGGGAAGACTATGTGTGGGTTTCATTGTCTCTGACTCTCGCTCTGGGTTGTGTCACAGGAGACTGCTGAGATTTTTCGGTTAGCTTCAAGCCAACCTGCGCCAGCTCAAGAACCTCACTCCATCTGCAAGCAAAATGTACAGGAGGGGTTGCTGGGAAATGGTTCAGATTCGTAGAAATGTTGGGAAATGGTTTGGATCACAGGGAATGGTGGGAAATGGTTCAAATTCACATAAAATGCTGGGGGATGGTTCGGATTTACAGAGGATGCCGAGAAATGGCTCAGATTTATTGGGAATGCTGTGAAATGGTTCAGATTCATAGAAATATTGGGAAATGTTTTAAATCCACAGAGAATTTTGGGAAATGGTTCAAATTCACATAATATGCTGGGGAATGGTTCAAGTTCACATGGAATGCTGGGAAATGAGTCTGATTCACAGATTGTGCTGAGAAATTAGAAAGGCTGAAGTGAAAGTTTTAGTGTGCAGAACAGGTTTACGAGAATTGTTTCAGGGCTGAAACTCTTGAGTTACGAGGTGAGATTGGTGTGGATAGGACAGCTCCCCTTGGAGAGGAGAAGGCTAAGAGATGTTTTGATAAAGTTTTCAAAATCACGTGGGTCTTGACCGAACGAATAGTTGGAAACTGTTCCTATCCGTAAATGGACTGAGAATCAGAAGTCACAGTCTTAAAGTGTTTTACAACAGAAGCCAATGTGAGGGAATTGGAAACAGTTTCACACAATGAATAGTTTGGACGTGGTGTGCACTACCTGGAAATGTGGTGGAGGCAGGTTCAGTTGAGGCATTCAAGATGGTATTGTTTAAACAGCAATAACGTGGAGGGTTCTGAGGAGATTGACACTGAGCCAAAACGCACAGGGATCCAGTGGTGATATGATGGGCTGAGTAGCCTCCTACTGCAATGTAATTCTCTGAGAAGGGGTTTGACCCAGAGAGCTGGGACCCCAGTGTAAGCTGCAAACTAACTCAGAATTTAATGGTGGTGACCTGGGACTGCATTTAGAAATCTGGAGAGACAGCTTTGATCAGAGAAAAAAAAATCGCGATAAATTAATTTGTCTGAATTTATTGCCATTCTGTAAAGGACTCTGTGCAGTATTTTCACATATTCTCACATATTCTCATAGAATGACTTGTCTATAGATTTATTGCAACTATTTAGAAGGTATGTCTAATAATCTGAAGGGAATTGTTGCAAAGTAAAACTTCAAATGTATTTTCAGATGATCAAGATTAAGACCAATGATAGTTACAATGGTGCAATTATCAGTGAAAAAGGTTGGGATGAGTTACTGTGATATTAGCAGTCCCCCTTCACAGAGAATTCACACACATAATCTGCCACATAACCTACCACTTAGGGCGATGTTAAGACAGATAGGGAAAATCCAGGCAATGGAAAACAATAATACTTAGAGACGGGCAAATATGGTTGTACTAGAGCTCAGTTTTGAAGTATACAAGACAACCCACGCCACTAAGTTGCATTCACCTGTTTTACTTTTTCACTCCTTAAAGGGACAGATCTGAAGTAGGGAGAGATAATGGGAACTGCAGATGCTGGAGATTCCAAGATAATAAAATGTGAGGCTGGATGAACACAGCAGGCCAAGCAGCATCTCAGGAGCACAAAAGCTGACGTTTCGGGCCTAGACCCTTCATCAGAGAGGGGGATGGGGGGAGGGAACTGGAATAAATAGGGAGAGAGGGGGAGGCGGACCGAAGATGGAGAGTAAAGAAGATAGGTGGAGAGAGTGTAGGTGGGGAGGTAGGGAGGGGATAGGTCAGTCCAGGGAAGACGGACAGGTCAAGGAGGTGGGATGAGGTTAGTAGGTAGCGGGGGGTGCGGCTTGGGGTGGGAGGAAGGGATGGGTGAGAGGAAGAGCCGGTTAGGGAGGCAGAGACAGGTTGGACTGGTTTTGGGATGCAGTGGGTGGGGGGGAAGAGCTGGGCTGGTTGTGTGGTGCAGTGGGGGGAGGGGATGAACTGGGCTGGTTTAGGGATGCAGTGGGGGAAGGGGAGATTTTGAAACTGGTGAAGTCCACATTGATACCATATGGCTGCAGGGTTCCCAGGTGGAATATGAGTTGCTGTTCCTGCAACCTTTGGGTGGCATCATTGTGGCAGTGCAGGAGGCCCATGATGGACATGTCATCAAGAGAATGGGAGGGGGATTGGAAATGGTTTGCGACTGGGAGGTGCAGTTGTTTGTTGCGAACTGAGCGGAGGTGTTCTGCAAAGCGGTTTGTTTGTTGCGAACTGAGCGGAGGTGATCTGAAGTAGGCACTTGTTGAAGGAGTGTGAACCAAGCAAAGGCTTGGAGACCACTTTGTGAAGCACATACACTCAGTTCACAACAAACAACTGCGCCTCCTAGCAGCGAACCACTTCAACTCACTCTCCCGTTCCTTGGACAACATGTCCATCCTGGGCCTCCTCCAGTGCCACAACGATGCCACCCGAAGGTTGCAGGAATGGCATCTCATTTTTCTCTTGGGAACTGTGCAGCCCAATGGTATCAATGTGGACTTCACAAGCTTCAAAATCTCCCCCTCCCCCAACCACATCCCAAAACTAGCCCAGCTTGTCCCCGCCCCCCCCAACCTGTCCTTTCTCCCACCTATCCCCTCCTCCGACCTCCTACCTACCAGCCTTATCCCCGTCTCCTTGACCTGTCCGTCCTCCCTGGACTGACCTACCCCCTCCCTAACTTCCCACCTACACTCACCTTTACTGGCTCCATCTCCGCCTCCTTGATCTGTCTGTCTCCTCTCCACCTATCTGCTCCTTTATCCACCTTCCATCCTCCTCCCACACTCATTATTTGTTTCAGAATCGCCTTCCCCTTCCCCATTTCTGAAGAAGAGTCCTGGCCCGAAATGTCAGCTTTCCTGCTCCTCTGAAGCTGTTTGGCCTGCTGTGTTCATTCAGCTCTACACCTTGTTGTCTCAGATTGTCCAGCATCTGCAGTTCCTATTATCTCTGAGGAAGAAAGGTTTAGGAAGAAGGGAAATCCAAGCTTTATGCATTGGCAGCTGGAAGCATAGAAATGTAGGAAGAGAGGAGGCCATTCAGACTATCGAGTCCGCTCTATCATTTAATGCAATCATGGCTGATCTAATGCCTTTTACCAATCCCATAACCATAACCCTGTCCACCTCCAGCAATCAGAAATCCATCAATCTCTATTTTGAATATACTCAAAGATTGAAACTTCACAGCATTGTATGGTAGAGAATTCCAAAGCTTCATAAATCTCTAAGTGAAAAAAAAGAGCTGATGTGGAGGTGCCGGTGTTGGACCAGGGGGCAGACAAGGTCTGATGTCACCACTTCATCTGGAAGGAAAATATGCAAGAGAAGACACTGGGAAATGGTTCAGTTTCATAGGGAATGTCGGGAAATGGTTCGGTTTCACAGGGAATGTTGGGAAATGGTTCAGTTTTATAGGAAATGTTGGGAAATAGTTCAGTTTCACATGGAATGTTGGGAAATGGTTCCGTTTCATAGGGAATGTTGGGAAATAGTTCAGTTTCACATGGAATGTTGGGAAATGGTTCCGTTTCATAGCGAATTTTGGGAAAGGGCCCAGTTTCACTGGGAATGTTGAAAAATGGTTCAGTTTCATAGGGAATGTTGGGAAGTGGTTCGGATTCATAGGGGATGCTAGAAAATTGTTTAGATTTACAGGGAATGTTGGGAAATGGTTCAAATTCTCATAAGATGTTGGGGAATGGTTCAGCCTAATAGAGGATACTACGAAATAGTTCTAATTCATAAGAAGGGCTGGGAAATAGTTCAGATTCAGAGACAATTCTGGGAAATGGTTCTGATTCACAGAGACTCACAGATTCACCTCAGCTGATAAAGCAGCAGTGCTCCAAAAGTTTGTTTTGTAATTTCAAATGAACCTGTTGGACTATAAACCTGGTGTCGTGTGACTTCTGATCTCGAAGGAAAATTGGTTCCCCATCTGGGGCTGACGTGACATCCTCTTTATTTATAAACTATGCATTCGGGAAACTAATGTATGAGCATCTCCTCTGTCTATCCCTTTAGATTTTTTGCTGAAGTTTCAAGTGAGATCACCTCCCATGGCCAGCAGCGGTGGAGAGAACAAAACGAAGAAACGATAGGAAGCTAGAAGGGGGTGGAAGAAGCAGAAATCTCAGAGGTCTGGAAGAGGTGACCGTGATCAGGAGTCTTGGAGGGATCTAAAGGAGAGTAAGAAGTAGTCAATTACTTGCCTGCTGATGAAACGTCACCATTCTTCAATCATAGGCGCAGGAGGAAGCCATTCGGCCCTTCGAGCCAGCACCTCCATTCACTATGATCATGGCTGATCATCCACAATCAGTATCCTGTTCCTGCCTTATCCCCATAACCCCTGATTCCACTATCTGTAAGAGCTTTATCCTCCTCTTTCTTGAAAGCATCCAGAGACTTGGCCTCCACTGCCTTCTGGGGCAGAGCATTCCATATATCCACCACTCTCTGGGTGAAGATGTTTTCCTCAACTCTGTTCTAAATGGCCTACCCCTTATTCTTAAACTGTGTCCTCTGGTTCTGGACTCACCCATCAGCAGAAACATGCTTCCTGCCTCCAGAGTGTCCAATCCCTTAATAATTTTATACGTCTCAATCAGATCCCCTCTCATCCTTCTAAAGCCAAGTGTATACAAGCCCAGTCGCTCCAATCTTTCAACATATGATAGTCCCGCCATTCCGGGAATTGACCTCGTGAACCTATGCTGCACTCCCTCAATAGCAAGAATGTCCTTCCTCAAATTTGGAGACCAAAACTGCACACAATGTCTTGTGTCTTTGCAATATTCTCCCTGAAGTGACTGTGTGTCTCACGTAACGTGCTGAGGGACTAGGCCTGAAACTGACTGTGTGCTTACAATGTTAGCAGCTGAACATAGTTGTAACGCGACGAGATATTTCCCTAAGTTCACCATAAACTTGGGCGAGGGTTTGTGAAGAAGGTGTTTGTTATCCTCAATTTCCAGCCTTACAATGAGAATTACCTTTTACTGCCAGATGCACTCATGTGCAGGAATATGGGGAAGAGTGCGCACGTTTGCCATTCTCCAGCACCATCTTGGTTACAAAACCCAAAATCTCAAACAAAAATGACAACGGCCGGAATAACAGAAAACCAAAAGGTAAGAAAAACCTCCTCCTCCTCCCTCACCCCCATCCCAGGCCCCAAGATGACATTCCACATCAAGCAGAGGTTCACCTGCACATCTGCCAATGTGGTATACTGCATCCACTGTACCCGGTGCGGCTTCCTCTACATTGGGGAAACCAAGCGGAGGCTTGGGGACCGCTTTGCAGAACACCTCCGCTCAGTTCGCAAAAAACAACTGCACCTCCCAGTCGCAAACCATTTCCACTCCCCCTCCCATTCTCTTGATGACATGTCCATCATGGGCCTCCTGCACTGCCACAATGATGCCACCCGAAGGTTGCAGGAACAGCAACTCATATTCCGCCTGGGAACTCTGCAGCCATATGGTATCAATGTGGACTTCACCAGTTTCAAAATCTCCCCTTCCCCTACTGCATCCCTCAACCAGCCCAGTTCGTCCCCTCCCCCCACTGCACCACACAACCAGCCCAGCTCTTCCCCCCCACCCACTGCATCCCAAAACCAGTCCAACCTGTCTCTGCCTCCCTAACCGGCTCTTCCTCTCACCCATCCCTTCCTCCCACCCCAAGCCGCACCCCCCGCTACCTACTAACCTCATCCCACCTCCTTGACCTGTCCGTCTTCCCTGGACTGACCTATCCCCTCCCTACCTCCCCACCTATACTCTCTCCACCTATCTTCTTTACTCTCCATCTTCGGTCCCCCTCCCCCTCTCTCCCTATTTATTCCAGTTCCCTCCCCCCATCCCCCTCTCTGATGAAGGGTCTAGGCCCGAAACGTCAGCTTTTGTGCTCCTGAGATGCTGCTTGGCCTGCTGTGTTCGTCCAGCCTCACATTTTATTATCCAGGTAAGAAAAACGTCCAGGTCTCATAGCCTAAGTCTTAAGATCCATAAAGATGTTTGGAACTGCCAATGCAGGCATCTGGGCCTAGCCAAGGCCTGAAGCCTCGGCTGGCCTTGCGGGTCTCATGTCGACTGCTGGGAGGAGGTGATTTCTTGCTGCTGCTGCAGCCTTCAATCTCTAGAAGGGAGTTGCGAGGAAGAGTCACTGGACCCGAAACGTTAACTCTGTTGTCTCCTCCACAGATGCTGCCAGACCTGCTGAGCTTCTCCAGCAACTTTGTTTTTGCTCCAATCTCTTGGAGAAGCTTTGCCGCTTGGAGATACCTCCAATCACAGCCAGGAACCATATCTGCTGCCACCCGGCTGCACATGGCCCACTCTCGTTGCCATGCCAACGCTGCTGCTTAACTGACCATTATAGGGACTTTGAGAAAAGAAAACGAGAGAGGGGAAAAAAAAAAGAATAAATGAGAAAAGGGAGAAGAGCAGAAGTTGAAAGAAAGAGAGCAGAAGGGAGCGGACAAGCCCCGCGCTCAGGAGCCGTCACACAGCCCTGCTACTCCAACACCGTCTTGTTTGTAGCCTAAGGGATCTGTCCTAATTGCAGATGAAGAATTAATTTCACTGGAAATCCACCCTCACTCTCTACAGTAGTGCGGCCACATTCTGAAAATAGAATGAGCAAACTTCATCTGGGACATTTTTCTGGTGGCCACCTTGAGCTGGGTGTCAGGACCAGGCCGAGAAAGGTCACCCCTAGTAAAGATGACAAGTCACCATACCAATTCTCAAGTTGGAAGCAGTGTCATGTGGGGAAAGACTGAATAGTTTGGACGTACAATCCCTGCTGTTCCAAGGAATAAGACACGATCTCATCAATATCCTCCTAGGGCTTGGCAATGTAGATGCAAGAAGAATGTTCTCCCTCAATCGAGGGCCCTGGAACTAGGGGGTGCAGCCTCAGAATAGAAGGCAGGACTGAGATGGGAAGGAATTTGCTTCCTCAGAGAGGATGGTGTCTCTTCCTGTTCCCCTGAGAGATGGCACAGTTCAATAGTTTATCAGGTTTACCATGAGCGCTGACCTGTGTTTCGATCAACCCAGCTTGCACATTCTGGAATTCCTTCCATAAACCCTTCCATCCATCCCTTCTCTGCTGTTAAATTCACCTTGAAATCTGGGAGCAAGTTCAGGAGTAGGCCAATCTGCCCCTCCTGATCTGCTGCACCTTTCAATCATCTCACGCCATCTGGTTTATGCCTGAGCATCGATTTCCTGCCTGTGCTCCACTACTCCCATAACCTTTGATGTCGTCCTCATCTGCTATTTGGTGTCTGAGTGGCCCAGCTGCTGCTTTTGTCTGAGGAATTAAAGCCAGGCCTCAATTCAGGAGAGATGGTCAGAAGTACAGTTGTACACAAAGGGAGGCAGAGGGCTCTCCCACAAATGGTAGTGGGTGCTGAACTGTTGTTAATGTGAAATAGATGATAGATACGTTTTCATCAATATTGAAGAATTTCTTCAGGCAGAGGGTGGTGAATCTGTGGAACCCAATGATGCAGATGGCTGTGGAGGCCAAGTCAGTTAGGGTCAGGATCAGGGCCAGTGTCAGGGTTAGGTTTAGGGTTAGGGTTAGGGTCAGGGTTAGGTTAGGGTTAGGGTTAGGGTTAGTGTTAGGGTTAGGGTTAGGATTAGGATTAGGATCAGGGTTAGGTTAGGGTTAGGGTTAAGGTTAGGGCTAGGGTTAGGGTCAGAATCAGGGTCAGTGTCAGGGTTAGGGTCAGGGTTAGGGTTAGGGTTAGGGTAGGTTAGGGTTAGGTTAAGGTTAAGGTTAAGGTTAGAGTTAGGGTTAGGGTGTGGGTTAGGGTTAAGGTTAGGGTTAGGTTAGGGTCAGGGTTAGGTTAGGGTTAGGATTAGGGTTAGGGTTAGGATTAGGATTAGGGTTAGGGTAAGAGTTAGGTTAGGGTTAGGTTAGGGTTTGGATCAGGGTTAGGTTAGGGTTAGGGTTAGGGTTAGAGTTAGGTTAGGTTAGGGTTCGGGATAGGGTTAGGATTAGTATTAGTTTCGGGTTATGTTTCGGGATGGGGTAGGGTTAGGGTTAGGGTTAGTTTAGGGGTAGGTTCGGGTTAGGGTTAGGGTTAGGATTGCGATAGGGTTTGGTCTAGGGTTAGGTTTAGGATTAGTGTTAGGGTTAGTGTTAGTTTAGGGTTAGGTTAGGTTCGGTTTAGGGTTAAGGTTTGGGTTATGATTAGGGTTTGGGTTATGGTTAGGTTTAGGTTAGGTTTAGGTTCTGGGTTATGATTAGGGTTTGGGTTATGGTTAGGTTTAGGTTGGGTTTAGGTTCAGGGTTAGGTTAGGGTTAGGGTTAGGTTAGGGTTAGTGTTAGGGCCAGGGTTAGGGTTAGGGTTTGGTTCAGAGTTAGGGTTAGGGTTAGGGTTAGGGTTAGGATTAGGGTCAGGGTCAGGGTAAGGGTTAGGTTACGGTTAGGGTTAGGCTAGGGTTAGGATTAGGGTTAGGGTTAGCATTAGGGTTAGGATTAGGTTCGGGCTAAGGTTCAGGTTAAGGTTAGACTAGGGTTAGGTTAGGGTTTGGATCAGGGTGAGGTTAGGGTTAGGTTAGTTTAGGGTTCAGGTAAGGGTTAGGATTAAGGTTAGGGTTTGGTTTAGGGTCAGGATTAGGCTTAGGGTTAGGGTTTGGGTCAGGGTTACGGTCAGGGTTCCGGTTAGGGTTAGGGTTAGGTTATGATTAGGTTTAGGTTAGGGTTAGTTTTAGGGTCAGGGTTAGGTTAGGGTTAGTTTTACGGTCAGGGTTAGGTTCCGGTTAGGATCAGGGTTAGGTTAGGGTTAGGGTTACATTAGGGTTAGGATCAGGGTGAGGTTAGGGTTAGGCTTAGGGTTAGGGTTAGGTTAGGGTTCGGGATAGGGTTAGAGTTAGTGTTAGTTTAGGGTTAAGGTTTTGGGATAGGGTTAGGGTTAGAGTTTGGGACAGGGTTAGATTTAGTTGAGGGTTATGTTTAGGGTTAGGGTTAGGGTTAGGATTGCAATAGGGTTCAGGCTAGGGTTAGAGTTCGGTTTAGTGTTAGGGTTAGTATTAGGTTAGGGTTAGGTTAGATTAGGTTTAGGGTTAGAGTTTGGGTTAGGGTTAGGGTTAGGATTGTGGTTAGGGTTAGGATTAGCGTTCCGGTTAGGTTTAGGGTTCAGGCTAGGTTTGGGTTAGGGTTAGGTCAGGGTTAGTGTTAGGGTCAGGGTTAGGTTTGGGTTAGGGTTCGCGTTAGGGTTAGCCTAGGGTTAGGTTAGGGTTAGCGTTAGGGTTAGGGTTAGGGTTAGGGCCAGGGTTAGGGCTAGGGTTAGGGTTAGGTTAGGTTAGTGTTCGGGATAGGGTTAGAGTTAGTGTTAGTTTTGGGCTAGGGTCAGGAATAGGGTTAGGGTTAGCGTTAGGGTTAGATTAGGGTTAGGTTCGGGTTAGGGTTAGGGTTAGGATTACGATTAGGGTTCGGGTTAGGGTTAGTTTAGAGTTAGGTTTAGGTTAGGGCTAGGATTAGGGTTAGTGATAGAGTTAGTTTTCGGGTTAGTTTCAGGTTTTGGTTAGGGTTCGGGAAAGGGTTAGTGTTAGAAGTTAGGGATGGGGTTAGATTTAGTTGACGGTAATGTTTAGGGTTAGGGTTAGGGTTAGGATTAGGGTTATGGCTAGGATTGGGGTTAGGGTTAGGATTAGTGTTAGGGTTAGTGTTCGGTTAGGGTTAGATTAGGTTCGGTTTAGGGTTAGCGTTTGGGTTATGATTAGGGTTTGGGTTAGGGTTAGGGTTAGGTTTAGGTTAGGGTTAGGGTTAGGATTGTGGTTAGGTTTAGGGTTAGGGTTAGGTTAGGGTTACGGTTAGGATTGTGGTTAGGGTGAAGACTAGTGTTCGGGTTAGACAGAGATAGACTGGATCTTGATTGTCAAGGGTGTCAAAGATTACTGAGAGAAGACAGAAGTCTGGGGTTGAGAAACATGGTTGAAAGGAGAGCAGACTGGATGAGTCGAATGGCTAATTCTGCACCAATATGTTTTGGGCTTATTGAGTGGATATATCAATGCAAGTCGTTGTTCCTTGTTTTAGTCACAAATGGAGCTGTGTTGAACCCATGGACGTCCTCAAGCAGAGGTCAGTCAGGTACTTTACATTGAAACAAAAACAGAAAGAAATTGCTGGGGAAACTCAGCAGCTCTGGTAGTCTCTGTAGAGAGAGAAAAACATAGAAACATAGGTGCAGGAGTAGGTCATTTTGCCCTTCGAACCTGCACTACTATGCAATACGATCCTGGCTGATCCTGCAATCTCTGTATCCCCTTCCCGCCCTCTCTCCATACCCCTTGATCCCTTTAGCCACAAGGGCCATATACAGCTCCCTCCTGAATATATCTAATGATCTGGCCCCAGTAGCTTCCTATGGGAGAGAATTCCACAGGTTCATAACTCTCTTGAGTGAAGACACTCTTCCTTCTTATAATATATATATTATAAAATATACATAATTCTTTCTATTCAGGATAAAGGCTTACCCTTTATTCTTAACCCCTTGTTATGGACATTCCCAACATCAGGAACATTCTTCTGCATCTAGACTGTGCCGGCCCATCAGCCTTTTATATGTTTCTATGAAATCCCTCCCGCATTCTTTTAAGTACCAGTGAATACAAATGTTTCCTCATATGTCGACCCTGTCATCCCAAGAATCAATCTGGTGAATGTTCATTGGGCTCCATCAGTAGTAAGAATGTCCTTCCTGAGACTAGGAGACCAAAACTGCACACAATACTCAATGTGCGGCCTCACCAAGGCCCTGTATAACTGCAGCAAGACATCCTCACTCTGAAACTCAATCCCTCTCACTACGAAGGCTAACATGCTATTAGCTTTCCTTGCTGCCTGCTGACCTGCATGCCAACCTTCAGTGACTATTCTCCCATGACACCCAGGTCTCATTGCACCCCGCCTTTCCCTAAACTGCCACCATTCCGATAATAATCTGCTTTCCTGATTTTGTGACCAAAGTGGGTGTTTATCCACATTATATTGCATTTGCCAAGTATTTACCCACCCAGCCAAGTCTCTTTGCGCCCTCCTCCCAGCACACACTGCCACCCAGCTTAGTGTCATCTGCAAATTTGGAGACATGGCATTCAACTCCTTCATCCAAGTTGTTAATGAGTATGTGAACAGCTGAGGTCCCAGCACTGAACCCTATGGCATCCCCCTCATCACTACCTGCTCCTCTCTGTTTATTCCAAATCTGCTCCCTGTCTGCCAACCAGTTCTCTATCTATTTCAATCCTATTACCTCTGCTACCTTGAGCTGTAATTTTCCCTGTGTGGAACAGAGTGAACATTTCGGGTCTGGTGTGACCCTTCTTCAAGCGCAGTATATTGGTCGATTTGTTCAAAGACCAAGCTTTCTGCGCCTGTTGCTGCTTCAGCTGTGATCAAGCAACTGTGAAATCTCTTGTGGGATTGAAACTGTGGATCAAACTGCTCAGGGATTTTCAGTGCTTCATTGACGGAGCCTTCAGGTTGTCCAAGATCCAGCATGAAGTGTGTTGTAGGAACAATGTCATTGGGCTCATCCTCTGAAGTTCTCGGTGAAATGCCATGTTGCCTCTCTCACTGCGCTCAGCACAGTCAGCCATGACAGGAACTCAGAGTTCCCAATTGGACGCGTGTTAGAAGTTGGCAATGATTAACGGGACAGTAGAGATGTCAGTGATGGGCAAGCCATGGATAATTGATCGGGCTATGCATTACTGAAAGGATTCTCATTTTAATTCCTCACTTCCCTGATTCATCGTGTTAAGACACTGTCTATAGATGCCATTCGCAGAGACACAAAATAACACAGGGACATTGGGCCTGGAGTAGGCGATTCAGCTCCTCGAGCCTGTTCCACAATTCAATAAGATCATAGCTGATCTTTGGCCGAACTCCATATACCTACATTTGGCCCATATCCCTTAACATGTTTGCTTATTGATCTCAGATTTAGAATTAACAATTGATCCAGTACCCACTGTCGTTTGTGGAAGAAAGTTCCAAATCTCTGCCACCCTTTATGTGTAGAAGTGCTTCCTACCATCTCTCCTAAATGGCCTGGCCCTCATTCTTAGACTCTGACCCTGGCTCGAGAATCCGCTACCAATAGAAATAGTTTATCTTTACACACCTGAGTCCAGTGCGAGGGGAGAGATTGAGCTCAGTGCGTGGAGACAGAGACAGATTGAGCCCAGAGCCGGGGAGAGAGATCAAGTCCCGAGCAGGGAGAGAGAGAGAGAGAGAGAGACAGAGAGAGAAAGATCAAGCCCAGTGCAGGGAGGGATCGAGCCCAGTGCGGGGAGAGAGAGAGAGATTGAACCCAGTGCAGGGAGAGAGAGAGAGAGATTGAGCCCAGCGCAGGGAAAGAGAGAGAGATCGAGCCCAGTGCAGGGGAGAGAGAGAGAGATTGAGCCCAGTGCGGGGAGAGAGAGAGAGATCGAGCCCAGTGCAGGGAGAGAGAGAGAGAGAGAGAGAGACAGAGAGAGAAACATCAAGCCCAGTGCAGGGAGAGATTGAGCCCAGTGCGGGGAGAGAGAGAGAGATTGAGCCCAGTGCAGGGAGAGAGAGAGAGATTGAGCCCAGTGCAGGGGAGAGAGAGAGAGATATTTGCCCAGTGCAGGGAGAGAGAGAGAGAGATTGAGCCCAGTGCGGGGAGAGAGAGAGAGAGAGAGAGAGACAGAGAGAGAAAGATCAAGCCCAGTGCAGGGAGAGATTGAGCCCAGTGCGGGGAGAGAGAGAGAGATCGAGCCCAGTGCAGGGAGAGAGAGAGAGATTGAGCCCAGTGCGGGGAGAGAGAGAGAGAGATCGAGCCCAGTGCAGGGAGAGAGAGAGAGAGAGACAGAGAGAGAAAGATCAAGCCCAGTGCAGGGAGAGATCGAGCCCGGTGCGGGGAGAGAGAGAGAGATTGAGCCCAGTACAGGGAGAGAGAGAGAGAGATTGAGCCCAGTGCAGGGAGAGAGAGAGAGAGATCGAGCCCAGTGCAGGGAGAGATTGAGCCCAGTGCGGGGAGAGAGAGAGAGATTGAGCCCAGTGCAGGGAGAGAGAGAGAGAGAGAGAGAGACAGAGAGAGAAAGATCAAGCCCAGTGCAGGGAGAGATTGAGCCCAGTGCGGGGAGAGAGAGAGAGATCGAGCCCAGTGCAGGGGAGAGAGAGAGAGAGAGAGAGAGAGAGACAGAGAGAGAAAGATCAAGCCCAGTGCAGGGAGAGATTGAGCCCAGTGCGGGGAGAGAGAGAGAGATCGAGCCCAGTGCAGGGAGAGAGAGAGAGATTGAGCCCAGTGCGGGGAGAGAGAGAGAGAGATCGAGCCCAGTGCAGGGAGAGAGAGAGAGAGAGAGAGACAGAGAGAGAAAGATCAAGCCCAGTGCAGGGAGAGATCGAGCCCGGTGCGGGGAGAGAGAGAGAGATTGAGCCCAGTACAGGGAGAGAGAGAGAGAGATTGAGCCCAGTGCAGGGAGAGAGAGAGAGAGATCGAGCCCAGTGCAGGGGAGAGAGAGAGACTGAGCCTAGTGCACGGGGAGAGATAGAGATCGAGCCCAGTGCGGGGAGAGAGAGAGAGAGAGACTGAGCCTAGTGCAGGGGGAGAGATAGAGCCTAATGCAGAGAGAGAGAGAGACTGAGCCTAGTGCACGGGGAGAGAGAAGTCGAGCCCAGTGCAGGGAGAGAGAGAGACTGAGCCTAGTGTAGCAGGGAGAGAGAGAGAGACTGAGCCTAGTGTAGCAGGGAGAGGGAGAGAGACTGAGCCTAGTGCAGGGGGAGAGATAGAGCCTAATGCAGAGAGAGAGAGAGACTGAGCCTAGTGCACGGGGAGAGAGAAGTCGAGCCCAGTGCAGGGAGAGAGAGAGAGAGAGATCGAGCCCAGTGCATGGAGAGAGAGAGACAGAGAGAGAGAGAGAGAGAGAGAGAGAGAGAGATCGAGCCCAGTGCATGGAGGGAGAGAGAGATCGAGCCCAGTTCAGGGAGAGAGAGAGAGAGAGAGAGAGAGAGAGAGAGATCGAGCCCAGTGCATGGAGAGAGAGAGAGAGAGAGAGAGAGAGAGAGAGACATCGAGCCCAGTGCACGGAGAGAGAGAGAGATCAAGCCCAGTGCACGGAGGGAGAGAGACTGAGCCTAGTGTGGTGGGGTGGGGTGTCAAGCCCTTATTGGGGAAAGCCCAGTGTGGAGCGACTGCAGGCCTCTGGCTGATGAAGGGCTGTAATTTGGAGCATTTTAACTTTATTTCTTACTTACTACTTTACACTGAGAAGGACTGTGATGTTGCACATTTAAATTTGTTCCTTCATTCTTTTCCTTTTTAGCAAAGATTTTGTACCTTGGTACCTTGTACCTAGCTTGGTGTTGCAAATAGTGGCATCCTACACTTTTCACTGTATCCCTGTACTTGAGTACATGTGACAATAAAACCTATTTCCAATTCTAACACACAAAGACGTCGTAACAATTTCAGAGAGTTCTCAACAAAGCAGAGAAACAGAGCACAGACCTTGTATCCTTGAGCATCTTTCTGGAGCTGAGGAGGAAAATTCCTCTAGTCATTGTAAATACATTGATAGTGATGTTTCTTGTAATACAGCCTAGACGTGGAGAATGTTATTCTGCCCGTCGATCTATAATTGCCTTTCTGTGAAAGATTAACTCATGCACACAGCAACGCATAATTCAGTTCCAGCACTCTGACAATCATCGATCAATTTGAGACTTAGCTTTTAGGCTGGAGGTTCTTCATGTTCTGCAGCGAGATTAAGCAAGTTACACATGCTATCTTTGGGAGAGGAAAGTATTTGATGGTGACAAATTCAATGTTTTGAAACTTTGGAAGGAATTTAGCTGGTTCAGTTTTTTCACCATAGTGAAAGTTTCAAAAACAACAGGATGGAAGTTTAAGGTTTGAAGTTGTAAATAAGAAAGGTAGTCAGGCGAAAATGTCTTGACCAAAAGCTGGTAGACAAGGCAAATGATGTGACCAGCATCACAATAAGTCAGTAAATAGAAGGAACTGGGAGATACAGTGCATTGAAATATCAAAACAGAATTAAATTACTTAGATAACAAGGTGTGGAGCTGGATGAACACAGCAGGCCAAGCAGCAGGAGGAGCAGAAAAGCTGACGTTTTGGGCCTAGACCCTTTATTTTCTGCTGTGGTCTGCTGTGTTCATCCGGCTGTACACCTTATTATTTCTGATTCTTCAGTACCCACAGTTCCCACTATCTCTGTTTAAATTACTTGCTCCCTTTCCCTGTGTTGTGTTTTTATCCCAGCTTCTCAGGTTGATCATCTGGGCCGAGGGGTGGCAGTGGAGGTTAATTTCGATAAATGTGAGGTGTTATGTTTTGGTAAGGCAAATCACGGCAAGGCTTAGTCTATAGGTGTGAGTCTGGAAAAGCATAGCAGGTCAGACAGCATCAGAGGAGCGGGAAAGTCAACGGCTTTGGCCTGAAACATTGACTTTCCTGCTCCTCGGATGCTGTCTGACCTGCTGCGCTTTTCTAGCCTCACACCTATAGACTCTGGCGCCCAGCATCAGCCGTTCTTACTGTCTCCAGGACAAGGCTTATACAGTTAATGGTAGGGCTCTAGGATTACTATCAAATAGAGAGACCTAGGTGTTCAGTTACATAGTTCCTTGAAAGTGGCATTACAGGTAGAAGGGTGGTGGAAAAGGTATTTGGAACACTTGCCTTCGCTGCTTAGAGCATTGAGTGCAGGAGTTGGGATGTTGTGTAAGGGCTGTACAGGACATCGATGAGGCCACTTTTGAAGAATTGCCGACAATTCTGGCTGCCCTGCTATGGGAAGGATGTTATGAAATTGGAGAGGGTGCAGAAAAGGATATTACTGGGCCTGGAGAGCTATAATTAAAGGTTGGAGAGGTTGGGACCCTTTTCCTCTGGGGCATAGGAAGTTGAGGAGTGAACTTATGGACGGTTATAAAATTTTGATATGGATAAGATGAATAGTAATGGTCTTTTTCCCAGGGTATGGGAGCCCAGAACTAGAGGGGCATAGGCTTAAGGTGAGAGGGGAAAGATTTAAAAGGGACCTAAGGGGCAACTTTTTCACTCAGAGGGTGGTGCGTGTATGGAATGAGCTGCCAGAGGAAGTGATGGAGGCTGGTACAATTACAGCATTTAAAAGATATTTGGACAGGTACACGAATAGGAAAGGTTTAGAGAGATATGAGCCAAACGCAGGCAAATGTGACTAGTTTGGTTTGAGAAACCAGGTTGGCATGGATGAGTTGGGCCGAAGGGTCTGTTTCCATGCTGTATGACTCTATGGCTCTGTTGTGACTTTATATTTTTCTCTCTCATTAAAGATGAGCCCAGGAGTGAAGACTGAAACATTTTCGGTGAAGTCCCCAGAGAGAGGTCTTGTGATGTAGAGGACATCGTTCCAACCTCTGAACTGGAAATCCCAGTTCAAGTCCCACTCCAGGACTTTATGGCTAAGGAAGGTGCATTTATAATGTGGCCAAACAAGTTGATTATCAACTTGGAAATCTTCCCAACATTTCCCAAGTGTCAACCGACAATACCAGGAAAGATTCTTGTTCAGCCTTCTGATGGAAGATAATTTGGACCCTCAACCATAATGCAATGCAAGGTGTGTAATTTCTATATTTTTAATATTGTTTATTTTGGATATTGGATTCTGGAGTAATGGCTCAAGGCTTTTATCTCTATGTGAACGGGGGTGGGAGGTGGGGCGTTTAATGATTTAATTGGTCCACATTTCTGGAGTTATGATATTTTTAAACCTCTACGAGGGAGAGAGTTCTTGGGTTAGAACATAGAATATAGAACAGTACAACACAGTACAGGCCCTTCAGCCCACAATGTTGTGCTGAACTTTTACCCTAATTCTAGGCCTAGCTAACCTCCAGTTATATGTTATAATGGGAACTTGTTTTCTTTGGGGAAGTTATACAAGTGAACTGAACAAATGTTGAAAAGCATTCGCTTGTTTGAAAGCTCTTTTTTTGGGGAAAAGCTCAAAAGTTGAAAAGCATTGTTTTCTGCTTGCAGAAGTCCTGGTTGAAGTTGAAAATATGAAAGTTTCTCCCAGAGAAGGCGTTAGTTTAGAAAAGTTAGGAAATAGGTTGTTTCAGTTTTAGGGTTTTAGTTGATACTCCAGACCAAAAGTGTTTGGGTAGAATCCTGAAGGTATTGTTTGAAGATTTAAGTATTTAAAGTCAGCTGTGGGACTTATCAAGGGTAAGGCTATCAAACTCTCAAGACTGGGAATTGGAAGAAACAGTTAAGTCAAACCTGCATATGTGGTAGACAGCAGGACTCCATCTGGTATTTTGAGCACTGTAAAGTGATAGAACTAGGATTATAGGACTGTATTTGTACTGGGTGGCATAGTGGCTCAGTGGTTAGCTCTGCTGCCTCACAGGGCCAGGGACCTGGGTTCGATTCCACTTTCGAGTAGCTGTATGGAGTTTGCATGTTCTCCCTGTGTCTGCATGAGTTTCATCCAGGTGCTCTGGTTTCTTCCCACAGTCCAAAGATGTGCAGGTTAGGTAGATCGGCCATGCTAAATTGCCCCATTGTATCCAGGGATGTATAGGCTAGTGGATTTAACATGAGGAAATAGGGTAGGAAGTGGGTCTTTGTGGGATGCTCATCAATGAGCTGAATGGCTTGCTTTCTCCGTGTAGGGATTCTATTGAATAATTAAAATCTTTCAAATTGTGTTATATGTAAATAGTTTTTTTTTGTATTTTATCTGTAGTTCAGTAACAATCTTCTTATTTTGTTAAAAACCAAATCTGCGACATTGTCAGCTCTTGTTTCAGTGAAATACCATTATTTTAAATTTTAAAAAACTCAAAATATGATCAGTCAAGCCAGATTCCTGTTTAGGATCTGACTTGTCTTGTGATAACACAGAGCTCCAGGTTACATTATGCGTGTGAAAATGCTTGTTGCCACAACAGGCTCTTTGGGTAAGACTCAAAATAAAGGCAGATTCAGGAGATCTGAAACAAAAACTGCAAAGGCTGGAGAAACTCTGCAGGTCTGGCAGCGTTTGTGGAAAAAGAAACACAGTTAAAGTTTTGAGTCTTGAATGAATCATCTTCAGATTTGAAGGGGGTCACTCTCTGTTCCATTTGCTCCTCCTTCGTCATGAAAAAGATTTATTTTCGAATGGCCTCAATGCATGGGTCCCCTGGGTTACATTTGCCCCAAAATGCTGACCGGGTTCTACATGAATGGGTGACCAAAAGGCAGAGGAAGAGCAGGAAGGCAGTGTAGGTGTCCCCTGCGGTCATCTCCCTCCAAAACCGGTATTCTGTTTTGAAAACTGTTGGGGGAGATGGCTCACCAGGGGAAGGCAGCAGTAGCCAGGTTCATGGCACCATGGCTGGCTCTGCTGTACAGAAGGGCGGGAAAAAGAGCAGAAGGGCGATAGTCATTGGGGATTCAATTGTAAGGGGAGTAGATAGGCGGTTCTGCGGTCGAAAACGGGACTCGCGAATGGTATGTTGCCTCCCAGGTGCACGGGTCAGGGATGTCTCCAATCGGCTGCAGAACATTCCGAAGGGGGAGGGCGAACAGCTAGTTGGCGTGGTGCATATAGGCACCAATGGTATAGGCAGAAAACGGGATGAGGTCCTACAAGCAGAATTTAGGGAGTTAGGAGCCAAGTTAAAAAGTAGGACCTCAAAGGTAGTAATCTCAGGATTGCTACCAGTGCCACGTGCTAGTCAGTGCAGAAATGAAAGAATAGCCAGGATGAATGCGTGGCTTGAGAGATGGTGTAGGAGGGAGGGGTTCAGATTTTTGGGACATTGGAACCGGTTCTGGGGAATGTGGGACTATTACAAATTGGATGGTCTACACCTGAACCGGACTGAAACCAATGTCCTTGGGGGTGCTTTTGCTAATGCTGTGGGGGAGGGTTTAAACTCATGTGGCAGGGGGATGGGAACCAAATATTGGACAGAAAAGAGGTAGAAATGAAAGCCTGTAGGGAACTAGATAATGGAGTCAGTGTGACTAAAGGGAATAGTAGTTGCGGAGCAAATGATGAACACAAAGGGACAGGTGGTCTGAGGTGCATTTGTTTTAATGCGAGAAGTGTAGTAGACAAGGCAGATGAGCTTACGGCTTGGATTGGTACCTGGAGGTATGATGTTATTGCTGTTACTGAGACTTGGTTGAGGGAAGGGCATGACTGGCAACTAGTTGTCCCAGGATATCGATGCTTCAGGCGGGATAGAGAGGGAGGTAAAAGGGGTGGAGGAGTTGCAGTAATGGTCAAAGACGATATCACAGCTGCACTGAAGGAGGGCCCCATGGAGGACTCAAGCAGTGAAGCAATATGGGTAGAACTCAGAAATAGGAAGGATGCAGTAACAATGTTGGGGCTGTACTACAGGCCTCCCAACAGTGAGCGTGAGATAGAGGTACAAATATGTAAACAGATAATGGAAAGGTGTAGGAGAAACAGGGTGGTGGTGATGGGAGATTTTAATTTTCCCAACATTGACTGGGATTCACTCTGTGTTAGGGGTCAAGACAGAGCAGAGTTTGTAAGCTGTGTCCAGGAGGGTTTTCTAGAGTAGTATGTATGTAGTCCAACTCGGGAAACGGCCATACTGGACCTGGTGCTGGGGAATGAACTCGGCCAGGTGGTTGATATTACAGTAGGGGACTACTCTGGAAATAGCAACCATAATTCTGTAAGTTTTACAATACTCATGGACAAGGATAGGAGTGGTCCTAAAGGAAGAGTTCTAAACTGGGGGAAGGCCGACTATACCAAGATTCGGCAGGATCTGAGGAATGTAGATCGGGAGAAACTGTTTGAAGGTAAATCCACATTTGATATGTGGGAGGCTTTTAAAGAGAGGTTGATTAGTGTGCAGGAGAGACATGTTCCTGTGAAAATGAGGAATAGAAATGGCAAGATTAGGGAGCCATGGATGACAGGTGAAATTGTGAGACTAGCCAAGAGGAAAAAGGAAGCATACATGAGGTCTAGGCGACTGAAGACAGACGAAGCTTTGCAAGAATATCGGGAATGTAGAGCGAATCTGAAAAAAGGGATTAAGAGGGCTAAGAGAGGACATGAGATATTGCTGGCAAACATGGTTAAGGAAAACCCCAAAGCCTTTTATTCATATATAAAGAGCAAGAGGGTAACTAGAGAAAGGATTGGCCCACTTAAGGACAAAGAAGGAAAGTTATGCGCTGAGTCAGAGAAAATGGGTGACATTCTTAACGAGTACTTTGCATCGGTATTCACCAAGAAGAGGGACATGACGGATGTTGAGGTTAGGGATAGATGTTTGCTTACTCTAAGTCAAGTTGACATAAGGAAGGAGGAAGTGTTAGGTATCCTAAAAGACATTAAGGTGGACAAGTCCCCAGGTCCAGATGGGATCTATCCCGGGTTGCTGAGGGAAGCGAGAGAGGAAATAGCCGGGGCCCTAACAGATATCTTTGCAGTGTCCTTAGACACGGGTGAGGTCCTGGAGGATTGGAGAATTGCTAATGTTGTCCCCTTGTTTAAAAAGGGCAGCAAGGATAATCCAGGTAATTACTGACCAGTGAGCCTGACGTCAGTGGTAGGGAAGCTACTGGAGAAGATACTGAGGGATAGGATCAATTCCCATTTGGAAGAAAATGGGCTTATCAGTGATAGGCAACATGGTTTTGTACAGAGAAGGTCATGCCTTACCAACTTAATAGAATTCTTTGAGGATGTGACAAAGTTGATTAATGAGGGAAAGGCTGTAGATGTCATATACATGGACTTCAGTAATGTGTTTGATAAGGTTCCCCATGGCAGGCTGATGGAGAAAGTGAAGTCACATGGGATCCAGGGTGTGCTAGTTAGATGGTTAAAAAACTGGCTGGGCAACAGGAGACAGAGGGTAGTAGTAGAAGGGAGTTTCTCAAATTGGAGACTTGTAACCAGTGGTGTTCCACAGGGGTCTGTGCTGGGACCACTGTTGTTTGTGATATATGTAAATGATCTGGAGGAAGGTGTAGGTGGTCTGATCAGCAAGTTTGCAGATGGCACTAAGATTGGTGGAGTAGCCGATAGTGAAGGGGACTGTCAGAAATTACAGCAGAATATAGATAGACTGGAGAGTTGGTCAGATAAATGGCAGATGGAGTTCAATCTGGACGAATGCGAGATGATGCATTTTGGAAGATCAAATTCAAGGGTGAACTATACAGGAAATGGAAAAGTCCTAGGGAAAATTGATGAACAGAGAGATCTGGGTGTTCAGGTCCATTGTTCCCTGAAGGTGACAACGCAGGTCAATAGGGTGGTCAAGAAGGCATACGGCATGCTTTCCTTCATTGGGTGGGGTATTGAGTACAAGAGTTGGCAGGTCATGTTGCAGTTGTACAGGACTTTGGTTCGGCCACATTTGGAGTACTGTGTACAGTTCTGATCGCCACATTACCAAAAGGATGTGGATGCTTTGGAGACGGTGCAGATGAGGTTCACCAGGATGTTGTCTGGTATGGAGGGTGCTAGCTATGAAGAGAGGTTGAATAGATTAGGATTATTTTCATTAGAAAGACGGAGATTGAGGGGGGCCCTGATTGAGGTCTACAAAATCATGAGGGGTATAGACAGGGTGGATAGCAAAAAGCATTTTCACAGAGTGGGGGACTCAATTAGTAGGGGTCATGAGTTCAAAGTGAGAGGAGGAAAGTTTAAGGGAGATACACGTGGAAAGTTCTTTACACAGAGGGTGGTGGGTGCCTAGAACGTGTTGCCAGCGGAGGTGGTAGACGCAGACATGTTAGCGTCTTTTAAGATACATTTGGACAGGTACATGGATGGGCAGGGAGCAAATGGACACAGACCCTTAGAAAATAGATGACAGGTTAAGACAGAGGATCTTGATCGGCGCAGGCTTGGAGGGCCAAAGGGCCTGTTCCTGTGCTGTAGGTTTCTTTGTTTCTCTTTGTCCATGACCAACTGGACCCCTGACCTTTCAGTTCCCTCATTGATGATATGCAGTACCCATGTCTGCTGCTGGGTCTGGCTCTATATAGGTCTGACTGCTGCTCACTCATCCAACTGTAGTCACCCAAACCCATAACCATGAGTGGGCCAAGTGGATGGCTGACTGTTGTGGACAGTGAATTATGGCCATTATAGGATACCCTAACCAACAGCCCTCCAAACCTCACCTCTCCCGGACTCAACACTAGCACCCCACCCACCCACCTTTCAACCTGGCCTTTTGGCTGAATGAGCTTGTAGTGTTTTCGCTGCAACATTGCCGAGACAGGTTTGGCACACCTAGGCATGGCAGCGATGCCACAAGCACGCAGTTCCGCTCAAAGTGAGTCAGGAGGTGAGTTGCTCCCCACAGTATTCATACAGGTCAGAGGCTAGAAATCCTGTGGTGTGTAACCCATCTCCTGACTCCCCAAAGACCGTCCACCATCTACAAGGCACAAGTCAGGAGTGTGATGGAATACTCCCCACTTGCCTGGATGGGTGCAGCTCCAACAACACTCAGGAAGCTTGACACCATCCAGGACAAAGCAGCCCACTTGATTGGCACCACATCCAAAAACATCCACTCCCTCTAGCACTGATGCTCAGGAGCTGCAGTGTGTACTATCTGCAAAATGCCCTTCAGAAATTCTGAAGATCCTCAGACAGCACTTTGCAAACCCATGACCACTCCCATCTAGAAGGACAGGGGCAGCAGATACATGGGAACACCACCCCTGCAAGCTCCCATCCAAGTCACTCACCATTCTGACTTGGAAATATATTGCCATTCCTTTACTGTCCCTGGGCCAAAATCCTGGAATTCCCTCCCTAAGGGCATTGTGGGTCAACTCTACAGCAGGTGGCCTGCAGCAGTTCAAGAAGGCAACTCACCCACCTTCTCAAGGGAGCAACTAGGGACAAACAATAAGTGCTGGGCCCAGCCAGCGAATCCCACGTCCCACAACTGAATAAAGGAAGGAGTGAGTGCTCAGAGAGCGAGCGATCATCTCCTGAGAGCAGCCTGGTCCACTCTGTGAGCTGAGTGCCTTGTCCCTGTTGCCAAACTGCCCCTCAACACGAATTACCAGGGCAACCTGCAATACCAGTCTGAGCTTCCTAAATGACCCCCAAGTGAATCAAAGACGTGCCACTCAGGGCGTGAGACTTTAGGAAATGTTGGATGCCAATGTCCGTGGACAAGGGGTGAGAAGATGCCCAGGGGTCATGCCCTGAGGCATGGTTTGGTACTGAGCAACCCTGGAGGTTCCTCACCGTGCACCCAAGTAGTCAGGGGCCTGCTGTGATTTCCTTATTGAGAATTCTCAGTGCCTGGGTTGTTCAGTGCTCTCGGTAAGGTAGGAAACTGAAAGTTACTCAGCTGGGTTAGGGCCTAACCAGGGTGAGTAACAAACTCCTCTCCCACTGAGCTGCCAACTCCCCATTGCCCAGTGACAAACTCACCACAGAGTTTGGCCAAAGCACAAAGGATACAGCAGGGTGCTCCCAGCATCAGGGTAGGTGCCACCCAAATTCTTTCCTGATTCCACGACAAATCTTGCCATTGTCCCCATCCTCAGCCCTCTCTATGATTCTGCCTCCAATCTTTTCCACAGTCCCTGTGATTTTTCTCCGGCATTGCACACAGCAGTCTCCTTGTGAATAACCTTCAATTCCTACACACTCCAGGCCAATCCTGGGTGGTTGGAAACCCTTACGTTCTCTGCACAAATGACCTGTCATGGTTCTTTATGATATTGAGACTCCGAGGCCTTGCCTGGTTTTCTTGGCTTCGTGGGTTCCCCAATGGCAGCCTTTTACCATCCTTTTACACTCCTGCAACGCCAACAGGGCAATACCCCCGCACCCCACATCCCTACCTCAACACCGGCTGCCCACTTTCTGTGCCATCTTTATTAATCCAAAGTCACCTGTTTGCCTTAGGTCATGACCCCTTATGACCCCTTTTGTGGAGGTTACCCTTTGTGGAGCTCAGTTGGCTCTTTTGATCGATCGTAACTGAGTACCCAATGTGTGTGTCTGTGTGTGTGTATCTGTGTGTGTCTGTGTGTGTCTGTGTGTGTGTGTCTGTGTGTGTGTATCTGTGTGTGTCTGTGTCTGTGTGTGTGTGTCTGTGTGTGTCTGTGTGTGCTTGTGTGTGTGTCCATGTGTGCGTATCTGTGTGTGTCTGTGTCTGTGTGCGTCTGTGTTTGTGTGTGTCTGTGTGTGCTTGTCTGTGTGTGTGTGTGTGTGTGTGTGTGTGTGTGTGTGTATGTCTGTGTCTGTGTGTGTGTGTGCTTGTGTGTGTGTCCATGTGTGTGTATCTGTGTGTGTCTGTGTCTGTGTGCGTCTGTGTTTGTGTGTGTCTGTGTGTGCTTGTGTGTGTGTCCATGTGTGTGTGTGTGTGTGTGTGTGTCTGTGTTTGTGTGCGTCTGTGTTTGTGTGTGTCTGTGTGTGCTTGTGTGTGTGTCCATGTGTGTGTGTGTGTGTGTGTCTGTGTTTGTGTGCGTCTGTGTTTGTGTGTGTCTGTGTGTGCTTGTGTGTGTGTCCATGTGTGTGTGTCTGCGTGTGTCTGTGTTTGTGTGCGTCTGTGTTTGTGTGTGTCTGTGTGTGCTTGTGTGTGTGTCTGTTTGTGTGTGTGTGTGTGTGTGTGTCCATGTGTGTGTGTCTGTGTGTGTGTGTGTGTTTGTGTGTGTCTGTGTGTGTCTGTGTTTGTGTGTCTGTTTGTGTGTGTGTGCCCATGTGTGTGTGTCTGCTTGTGTGTGTGTGTATTTGTTGTTGAGTGTGTGCGTGTGTTTGTGTCATTGTTTGAAATGTTCATACTTGTGTCTGAGTGTGTGCATCTGTCTGTGTGTGTATGTGTGTGTATATGAGATTGTGTGTGTGGAGGTGTTTTTTTGTGTGTGTGCATATCTGTTTGCTTGTCCATGTCTGTGTGTGTGTGTGTGTGTGTGTGTGTGTGTGTGTGTGTGTGTGTGTGTGTGTGTGTGTGTGTGTGTGCGCGCGCGCGCGCGCGTGTCTGTGTCTGTGTGTGCCTGTGTCTGTCTGTCTGCCTCCATTCACCTGGTCAGCCACTGAGCAGACCATGTGTTCTCCTGAAAATGACAAGAAGCCCCTTACCTAAGTCTCAATGAGCTCTTTAACAACTTGAATAGACTTTCCAAATTAATCGGGCAGATTCTCAGGTTCACCCTCTTCCTGCCCAGCTAAAATATGTTGGCATCAGGACTTTTTTTTAAGAATCCCTACAGTGTGGAAACAGGCCCTTCGGCCCAACAAGTCCACACTGACCCTTGGAGCATCCCACCTAGACCCATCCCCCTATAACTCACCTAATCTCCACATCCCTGGACACTACGGGCAATTTCCCATGGCCAATCCGTCCTAACCCGCACACCTTTGGACTGCGGGATGAAACCAGAGCACCCAGAAGAAACCCACGCAGACACGGGGAGAATGTGCAAACTCCACACAGACAGTCACCTGAGGGTGGGATCAAACACAGATCCCTGTGCTGTGAGGCTGCAGTGCTAACCACTGAGCCACTGTGCCACCTCAAACTGATGTGAGCAGACTGGTACACGTGACTCCTGACTGTTGGTCTCAATACAGTTCAGCCTATGCTGACAGTCAGGTATGAATCTTTGATTGGCTCTCTCTTTTTGCTGCTCTGTATCAAAGTCACCTGGATCTTTTGAGAGAACATTGCAAATCAGTAAATACACATTGTGGTTAAAGCTGGGGCCTGTCCTTTGGCCTGTGTTAGCTTGGTTGGTTGAGGGTGCCAGGAAAACCCTGTTTACTCAGAGTCTCTCTCTAATGAGGACTGAAATATTTTTACCTTTGTATTGGATATCTCAATGAGGTTAGATAATGCAGATTCTGTAAAGATCAAACCACCTAATTTCCTCATCACTTATGCAACTTGGTCTTTCAGAGTGAAACTGCTGGCGGATGCGCTGCTTATGTTGAGGTGTGAGGAAGCAGAGTCACACGAATCAGCAGAATTTATTCTTTGATTTAATTACAACTCTCTTACCGTGCCAGGCAACTGATCCCAGTGTTAATCCATAGTTAATACTCGTTGTTCAATGCTCAGCAACCAGAGGATGTCATCTTTCATAATTCACCCGTCCAATCCATTCAGGATTTAAGATATTTGTACCAGAATGTCCCATAACCTCACCTGCTCCAGGTGACAGAACCCAGGCTTTTTAATGTCCTCAATTTTCCATGATTCCTAATGTCATGTTGGAAGCTTGGAATTTGATGAAAGGGAGGATATTATTAAATTGTTACTGGGACTGAAAGGCTTGTGTTATAAGGTGAGGCAGAATAGGCTGGCACTTCTTCTCACTGGAGTAAGGGAGATTCAGGAATGACCTTATAGAAGTTTATAAAATTATGTCAGTAAAATAAGCTGATTATCTGCCCATTATGAAATTGTTTGTCAGTCCTTGAAAGAATTAGCCCCCCCTCCCCATTTTCTTACACTTACATCGAAATTTATTTTCTTTCTTACTCAGTCCAGTCTAAAAGGACTTTTTCTCACTGGAGTTGAGGTGTGACCTTATAGAGGTTTATACAATCATGAAGGGCCTGGATAGAGTGAATACCAAAGGTCCTATCCCTGGCGTGGGGAGTTGAAGACTAGGGGATGTATTTTTAAGGTGAGAGGAGGGAGATTTAAAAGGGAACCTGATGGACAACTTCTTCACACAGAGGACGGTGTGTATGTGGGATGAACTGCCAGACAAATTGGTAGCTGCAGGTACAGTTACAATATTTAAAAGACATTTGGACAGATACGTGGATAGGAAAGGATAACAGGGATATGGGCTAAATGGGACTAGTTTAGTTTGGGAATCTTGGTCGGACTGCTTGAACACAGGCCTTTAGCACAGCATTAACTCTGCTACATTCACTGACATCCTTTTATCCATAGTGTATGTTACACTCTCAGAGGAGAGTAATACCTCAGTTAAACAGAATTTCCCCTTCACAGAATCAATGTTTTTTTTCTAAGGGTCTGTTTCCCTGTTTTGTGACTATGACCCCACAAGAAAGGGGCATTTGTGTAGTTTTTGTTTGCAACTTCAGGGTATGCAAAGGTGCTTTAGGATTGAATATTTTATTGGCATGTACTCATTGCCAAGTGGCCATGTGAAACACTGGGTTGTGTCTCTAGCTTTGAGCAGGCTTGAGTTCCACTCTGGGACTCAATGGAAGAAGATACATTTACAGCCTTTCAGCAGATGGTGAGAGTTAGGTAGACTCCTGGCCAACCTGTACTGAGGTTCCCAGACCCTGATGAATGAGGAAGTCTTAGCACCAGGAAGGTTGTCCGATTGTAAAAGCCAGCTGCCAAATCCGAAAACAGTGCTAGACATCGAGGTGATCATTGTGGTAACAAGGAAAACGCTGAGTGTAAGAAACAGGAGAAAACAGCAGGTCAGGTGGACTCTCAATCCCACTCTGCTATTCACTACCATTTCAGATGGTATCAATACCATTTCAGGGGTATCCCAGGGCATTGTGGGAGGTTAGGGAGCAAATTGTGGGGGCCCTAGGAGAAATATTTATATTACCAATAAACATGAGTGAAGTACCAGAGAACTAGATAACAAAGTGTGGAGCTGGATGAACACAGCAGGCCAAGCAGCATCTCAGGAGCACAAAAGCTGACATTTCGGGCCAAGACCTTCAACAGAGAGGGGGATGGCAGAAGTGCCATTGTTTAAGAAAGGCTGTAAGGAGAAGTTTGGAAACTATAGACCTGTGAGTCTGACAGCAGTAGTATGTAAGTTGTTGGAGGTGATTCTGAAAGGCAGGATTTACAAGGATTGATCATGGATAGTCAATATGGTTTTGTGTGAGGAATATTGTGTCTCACAAACGTGTTTGACTTTTTGAGGAGGTTACCAAAAAGACTGATGAGGGCAAAGTTGTAGACGTAGTTTACTTGGGCTTTAATGAAGCCTTTGACAAGGCACTACATGGTAGACTAATTAGTGAAGTTAGATCACATGGGATTCAGGGTGAGTTTGCCAATTGGATACAAATTGGGTCAGCAGCAGAAGACAGAGAGTGATGGAGGATTGTTTTCAGACTGGAGGCCTGTGACCAGCGATGCTCCATAGGGATCGGTGCTAGGTCCAATTTCATTTGTCATTTATTTAAATGCTTTGGATGAGAATATAGGAGATATAGTTAGTAAGGTTGTGGGTGACACCAAAATTGGTGGCACAGTGGACAGTGAAGAAGGTTATCTCAGAGTACAATGAGATCTTGATCAACTGGGTCAATGGGCTGAGGAGTGGTAGGTGGGATTTAATTTGGATAAATGTAAGGTATTGCAGTTTAGTTAAACAGGCAAGGACGGAATTTATATAATTCAAGGTAGGGCCTTGGATAGTGCTTGGAACAAAGACTTAGGGGTTCAGGTACTCTATGAAATTTCTATCACATTTGACAGGGTGGTTAAGAAGGCATTTAGCACACTTCCTTTCACTGCTCAGACCTTCAAGTATAGGAGCTGGGAGGTCATACTGAGGTTGTACAGAACATTAGCGAGACCTTTACTGGAGTACTGTGCGCAGTTTTGGTCACTCTGTTACAGGAAGGATATGATTAAACTGGAGAGGGTTCAGAAAAGATTGACCAGGAAGTTGCTGAGAACGGAGGGATTGAGATATAAAAGAGTGGAAAGACTGGGACTTATTTCACTGCAGCTCAGGAGGGTGAGGGGTGACTTTATTGAGGTTTATGAAATCATGAGGGCTCGTGATAAGGTCACTGTTAACGGTCTTTTCCCTCGGCTGGGGGATTGCAAAACTAGTGCTCATATCTTTAAGTTGAAAGGACAAATATTTATAAAGGATATGAGGGGCAACCTTTTTTGCACAAAGACTGGTTCACATGTGGAATGAACTGCCAGAGGAAGGTGTGGATACAGGTTTAGTTACAATGTCTAAAAGATATTTGGACAAGTTGACGAATGATAATGTTTTGGAGGGATGTGAGCCAAACACAGGCAGTTGGGACTGGTTTAGTTTGGGATTATGTTCGGCATGGACTGGTTGAACTGAAAGGTCTGTTTCTGTGCTTTGTGACTGTATAACTCCAAGACAACCTGTCCACTCTACCTACTCCTGATGGTCTACCAATCCCTTGCTCACCAAGAATCCATCAACCTCTGCCTTAAAAATACTCATAGAATCTACTTCCACTGTATCCTAAAGAAAAGAATTCTAAAGACTAAGAGTGATAGAGCCATACAGCACAGAAACAGACCCTTCTGCCCGACCAGTCTATGCCAATTACAATCCCAAACTAGACCTGCCTGCACTTGGCCTATTTCCCTTCCAACATTTCTCATTCACGTATTTATCTAAATGTCTTTTAAATGTGTAAGTGTGCTTGCAACCAACACTCCTCTGAAGTTCATTCTGCACATGAGCCACTCTGTGGCGGGGTGGGGGCGTGGTGGGGAATAACTGCCCCCCTCATATCTCTTATAAATTTTTCTCCTCTTACTTTAAAACATGCAGCCTCAATCTTGAAATCCCCCCACCCTAGGCAACAGACACCAGACATTCACCTTACCTATACCCCTCGTGATTTTAGAAACCTCTATAAGGTCACCCCTCAAACTTTAGTATGGAAGGGCAAAATGTGTCGGTACAGGCTTGGAGGGCCGAAGGGCCTGTTCTCGTGCTGTGTTGTTCTCCTTGTTGCTTTGTTCTTCTACGCTTCAGTGAAAAATATCCTTGTAATCCCAAGCGAATAAGACGGAAAATAAATGTTGATGCGTAGTTATTGACATAGTGTAAGAAAAGTGAGGGCAAATGCACTCAAGGACTGACAAACAATTTGATAACGACATTGATTAAGGATTATATTGGTGTCAATTTATTTTCTCCCAGTAGGGGACACTGGTTGGACAGTGGTAGTATCAATACCCTCTGAACCAGTAGATTGATGGCTCAAATCCTGCTTTGAGCACAAGTGTAGGGTCTTTTCCCCCACAACTGTTACACCACCATCATTAGATTAGTATTGGAGAAAGCGTTTGGTCCACTTACCTTTATTGGTCAGTGCGTTGAGCTTAGGAGTTGCGAGGGTCATATTGCAGCTGTACAGGACATTGGTTCGGCCAGCTTTGGAATACTGCGTTCAGATGTGGTCTCCCGCTATAGCAAAGCTGTTGTTGCCGGGGTTGGAGGGTTTGAGCTATAGGGAGAGGCTGAATAGGCTGGGGCTATTTTCTCTGGAGCGTAAGGAGGCTGAGAGGTGGCCTTAGAGAGGTTTATAAAATCATGAGGGCTATAGATAGGGTAAATAGCCAAGGTCTTTTTCCCAAGATAGGGGAGTCCTAAACTAGAGGCCATATTTTATGCCAAAAAGAGAAAGATTTTAAAGGGGCCGAAGGGGCAACTTTTTCACACAGAGGGTGGTATGTGTATGGAATGAGCTGCCAGAGGAAGTGGTGGAGGCTGGCACAATTACAACATTTAGAAGGCATCTGGATGGGTACATGAATAGGAAGGGTTCAGAGGGATATGGGCCAAATGCTGGCAAATAGGACTAGATTACTTTGGGATATCTGGTTGGCATGGATGAGTTGGACCAAGGGCCTGTTTCAGTGTTGTACAGCTCTATGACTCTTAGTTCCAGATTCCTATTGAATTCAAAGTCCACCATGGTAGGATCTGAACCTCAATCCAACCCCCAGAACATTAAACCCGGTCTCTAGATTAAAAACCCAGCCATTGCAGAGATGTGTCATTAACTGCCTGAATAATGTTGATTAAAGTTTATTATTTTTATCCAACAACACTCTTCCATAAAGTGCTTTGGGATGATTAGGTATGCTATTTAAATGTTTATTCTTGAAACTGCAATTTCTTCTGTCTTTGCTGGGAATTAATTCATTTATTTATTCAAGGGATGTGGGCATTACTAGCATCATTTTGTTCAACAAGTTAACCACAGCACTCTGGTTCTGGAGTCAGATGTCAGACTACTGCAGTTGAGAGCAGCATTAATGAACTAGGTGAGGATATGTCTTTTAAATATTCTAGCTATACCTGCACCCATCACTCCCTCAGGAAGTTGTTCCACACACGAAACACTCTCTGTGTTAAACAGCTTGCCCCTCATGTCTTTTTCAAATCTTTCCCCCCTCACCTTAAAATATGCCCCCTAAAGTCTTGAAATCCCCCCATCCTAAGGAAAAGACACCTGGTATTAACCTTCTCTTTGCTCCTCATGGTTTTATAAACCTCTCTAAGGTTACCCCTCAATCTCCTACACTCCAGTGAAAATAGTCCCAGCCTATTTGGCCCGTTCTTATAAACTCAAGCGTCACATAATCATCTCTATCCTGGTAAATCTCTTCTGACCCCTCGTTAGCTTAATACCATCCTTCCTGTAACAGGGAGACCAGAACGACTATGCCCACCAACACCCTTGCACCTCCAGTCGCCCAGTTAAGAGCCTCAGTTGCTGGTGGGGAAGATAAGGACGTACAAGGGCCTATGGACACAGTTTTAATGCGGGCAGGGATGGAAAAACACCAGCTGCCTGATTGGGTGCACTGCCAACACTGCCATTGCAGAAGGCTTTGAATTCTGCCAATGGGCACAGTGATTGAGCCTAGCTTTTTATTGCAGATTTATGAATAGGAACCAAACTCCACCAGATGTTACTGCCGACAGAGCAACAGTTCAGGTGCCTGTGCTTCTCAAGCCTACGGTGACCTAGCGGATTAATATTCCACTAGAGATACGGGTTCAAATCCTGTCATGGCCGAAGGCGAAATTTGGATTCCATTCAAAATAAATCTAGAATAAAGGCTTAACCTGATGAGAGCATGTAACCTTTGCTGAATGGTGCAAAAACCCATCTGGTTCACTAATGTCCTTTAGGGAAGGAAACTGCCATCCTTACCTGGTCTGGCCTACATGTGGCTCCAGGCCCACAGCAATGTGACTGATTCTAACTGCCCTCTGGAACAGGGATGGGCAATAAATTCTGGGCCTAGCCAGCGATATCAAAGAACAAAGAAAATTACAGTATAGGAACAGGCCCTTCGCCCCATCAGCCCCTCCCCCGCCGACCCCCGAAGCCTGCATCGAAACCTAAAAGAGGATGATGGTTAGAGAGGACAGATTTCAGCCCCTTGAAAATAGTGCATCTAGATAAGTTGACCCTCACATTTTAGCTAAATTGTAGGCCTCAGAAATTTGACTTTTACACCAGTATTTACTGTCAACTTAATATGCTGTAGAAAATTATGTCTGGTACTTACAAGTGTAAGGACCTTATTTATTCATATATTCCTGCAATGCCAACAAGCCTATGCAATCCAGAGAGGGTACAAGAGGTTACCTTTTTGATTCCAGTATATTCTTTGTTATCTATTTGCCAAGTTCCCAGGTGACCCCACTAGCGCTCCTACCCAGCACCCCTCTGCCCTCTGTTCTTCCCATTGCTCCGTTATATTTCCTACCCTGCTTGCTTCGGTTTCCTCTGTTTCCTGTGAACAAATACATTACTAATTCAGCAACATGACAATGTGACAGTGACCATTGTCATCAAAACCCACCTGGTTCTGTGGTGATAGGAACCAGGTGGATCTTATTGACTATGTGATCCTTGGTTAGGCTCATTAAACTGGACCAATAAGGGTGCTCTGGCTGATGTACAAACAGGGGATCCAGAGAGTCTCCTGGCATCAGGGACTGACCCTTGGCCGGCCGGTGCTGTGCACATGTTAATGCTGGTTGACTTGGTGATGGGATACAGGCCACTTTGCAGTTATTTTAGGTTCATTCATCCCTTTAGGAAGCCTACTGTCCTGATCCACATGTGATTCCAGACTTACAGCTAAATGATTGAGTTTCAACTTCCTTTTGAAATGGCCAAGCGAGCCACCCAATTCAAGGGCAATTAAGGATGGGTGACAAATGCTGACCCAACGGTGAAGCTCACATCCCATGAGAGGATAGATATAGTAGAGGGTGGCTAGAGTCTGGGACGCATTGCCTGAGAGCGTGATGGGTTCTGTCCATCTGTGATCATTGAAAAGCAAAGTTAGACAGTTATGTGAAAAAGTATTCTCTGGGAGATGGAGAGAAGGTGGGGGAGGGTGCAACACTGGGTGAATTGCTCATTCAAAGAGCCAGTGAAGGGAGAATGGCCTCCTCTGCATGTGACAATTCAACAGCTTTCCAAGGACAGGAGTTAAATGTTAAAGATTTGTTGGTAACTACCATTCCTTGGAAATTTGAAGCTCTGGACCACCTCTACCTCAGCACCATTGACACAGACACAGGCATACCCTCCAGTCCACTTCCTCAAGTTAAAAACCAACTCCTTCATTTTCAGAATGTGTCATCAGCCTGATATTTTAATTTTGTTAAGTTTCTGTTCTGTCGTATAAGTTTCTGTTTGACTTTTTCATTTTGTGTTGGGTTTTGCTACAGTGCCCTTGCAGGGGCTGTTTTCTTTTTAAAATTCCCAATAATCGTTTTAGACTCCTTGAAATAATCACGGTTTTTAAAAAAAATTTGACGCCCTGTTGTTCCTGTCCCAGAATTATTTGACGGGTTTGGCATAATGGGAACTTTATTTTCAGTTCGAACAAGAAGAAGTAATTTTCCTCTGTATTTTTAACCCCTTGTTGTCCCTATCCCTGGAGATTTTGATGGGGAATGGAGTTGAAAGAACATCATTTTCATTTTAAAAGGACTTCATTTTGAGTTCAAAGGAGTCAAGAGGCCAGAAAGTTCCAAAGAGACATGGAAACATTACTAAATAAAAACTGAAAGAACTGTGGATGCTGTAAATCAGAAATAAAAATGAAATTGTTGGAAAAGCTCAGCAGATCTGGCAGCATCTGCGGAGAGTATTTAAGTGTTAATGTTTTGGGTCAAGTGACCTATCATCAGGCCATTCCACTGTGAACCTCTCACTTAGCCACACCCTGTCCCCGGAACCCTGCATTTCCCACGGCCAATGCATCCGACCTGCACATTCCCTGAACACTATGGGACAATTTAGCACGGCCAATCCACCCTAACCTGCACATCCCTGGACACTATTGGGTAATTTAGCACAGCCAATCCACCCTAACCTGCACATCCCTGGACACCATGGGCAATTTAGCACGGCCAATCCACCCTAAACTGCACATCCCTGGACACTATGGGACAATTTAACACGGCCAATCCACCCTAAACTGCACATCCCTGGACACTATGGGGCAATTTAGCATGGCCAATCCACCCTAAACTGCACATCCCTGGACACTAGGGGGCAATTTAGCACAGTCAATTCACCCTAACCCGCACATCCCTGGTCACTATGGGGCAATTTAGCATGGCCAATCCCTCTAGCCTGTACATCTTTGGGCTGTCGGAGGAAACCCACACTGACATAGGGAGAATGTGCAAACTCCACATACAAACAGTTTCCCGAGGCTGGAATCAAGCTTCAGGACCCTGGTGCCATGGGCCAGCAGTGGTAACCCCTGACCCACCCATGTTTGCACTGAGGAAGGGTGGTTCCTTTTGTGGCTAGGTGGCCTGGAAGGGTTAAAAAAAATGCCCCCTCTTACCCCAAGCAGCTGGTTTGGGGGGGCGGGACTCATCCTCTTTCTGACCCCACCTCCCTCCCACACATCTCCTCAACCATTGGACGATCCAGCCTGTCACATCCGCGCCCCTCCTCTGACTTCACGAAATTGACACAGTGAAACCCCAGAAGTTGTGACAAGTTGAGACAGGCTCAGGGTACAGGTGGGACAAGAGATGTAGAAGCACAGTTAGACTCAGAGAGAGCTGCAGGCGAGTTTGCACATCGTTATGCTGTTATATGTTTACTGCACAATTCTACCTTAAAACGGAGCGAAGCTTCGAGAGGGGGGTTTTAATTGAAACTCTGATGGGTCGTTCCCCATTTACTGCCTATTTCAACGTTAGGGAAAGAACGTGGTTCAAACTGCCTGGAGAATGTGGCACTACCGTTTAAATTGGATTTTATTCTTGGACATTTCCAAACTGGGTTTTTGAGACTTTTTTTCAAATTTAAAAAAAAGGAAGCAAGATGCGCCTCTGTTTGAAGAAGATCTTTCTGACTATTTTTGGGGCCACGGTTACTTTCTTGCTGGTTGCTCTTGTGGATTACCAGATGCGAGAGGAGAGGGGCGGGCGCAGGCTGAAGGCCAGCCGGTTCTCAGCCCCCCTGAGCGGCCGCAGCTCCGGAGACGAGCCGCTGAGTGACTTGGCAGGGGGAGCCGGAGCGAGTTATCGGGGACAGGTCCACTCCGGGTTCGCAGCTGGACCCCGCACTGACCGCGAACACAAGACGGAACTGCGGGATATCTTCATCGCCATCAAAACCACACGCAAGTTCCACAAAACCCGGCTGGAGCTGCTGCTGAAAACTTGGATCTCCAGAGTTTGGGAGCAGGTGGGCGGATTTGTGTCTTTTTGAGATCTTTAGTTTTGCCTTGAATGTTAAGACAGCATCTGCTGCCTGACTGGGAAGCGTGGAAAACTGCCACGTCCTTTTTTTTTGATGCTTTTCACTTAGAAAACAGAAGCAAGTGTAGGCCATTCGGCCCTACGAGGCTGCTGTTCTGCTCCGTGTGACCATGGGTGATCCTCTATGCCAAACTCTTCCAAATACTGTTTGATGCTCCCTAATCAAAATCTCAATATCGTGGCTGATCCTCTATCTCAGTGTTATATTCTCTCTTTCTTACCATGCCCATTGACACCTTAAAATCTTAATATCAAGACTGATCTTCCCTGAATGCCATTGACTAGGTTAGGATTGGTTTTGCTAATGTTCAGGCACCTAAGGGGTTGATCTCATTGAGACTTATGAAATTCTAACAGGACTGGATGGAGTAGTTGCAGGGAGGATGTTCCTGATGGTGGGTGTGTCCAGAACCAGGGGTCACAGTGTGAGGATTCAGGGTGCATCATTTAGGCCAGAGATGAGGAGACATTTCTTCACCCAAAGAGTGGGGAATTGATTCCCACAGGAAGTAGTTGATACCAGAACATTTAAATGTATTCAGGAGGTGACTAGATGCCGCACCTGGGGCGAATGGGATCAAAGGTTATGGGGCGAAAGAAGGGTTAGGCTATTGAGTTGGACGATCAGCCACGATCTTGAAGAATGGTGGAGTAGGCTCGAAGGGCCGAATGGTCCTCTCCTGCTCCTGTGTTCTGTTTCAATATTTTTTTTGTCCCATACCCTTTAATGTTCTTAAAATCTAAATATCCTGGTTGATCCTCTTTCTTGAATATATTCTTGCTTTTTCTCCCCATTCCCCGATAGCCTTTAAAATCTGTCTCTTCCTTGAATATATTCTGTGATCTAGTCACTGACAGTTCCACAGGGTCACTAACCTTTGAATAAAGACACTTTGTTTTTCCTGTTCTCAGTCCTGAATGGTTTGTCCCTCATCCTGAGATGTTTCCCCCATCTGGGGACAATCCCCTCTACATCTACTCTGGCCAGCTCTGTTAAATATTCTATACATTTCAATCAGATTCTCTCTCATCTTTCCAAGCTCTAGTGAATACAGGCCTAGTTGATACAATCCCCGTAAGACTGTCCTTCCATCCCCAGTATCAGCCTCATCCACCTCCACTGCACTCCCACTACGGCAAGGAGAAACTTTCTTAGGCCAGGAGACCAAAATTGCAACGCAGTTCTTCAGATCTGGTCTCATCAAGGCAGTGAGACATCATCATTATTTCTGAACACCTCCTGGTTTCCAAACACTTTCAATACTGCATTGCCCTCAAGGCAAGGGGATTGCCTACATCCTGTAATGCTCTGACTTTTGGCACATGCCAACTGGAGGAGGCCATTCAGTCCCCTTGCGTCTGTTCCTTCAGCTCATCTGTATCTTCTGCCTCTTAGCTCTGTATTCTTTACAAGTTTCATCCAATGAAATCTCCTCAGTTTTGGAAATGTTGTTTAGCAGAATGGGTCCAGGGAGGGTGAGAATTGAATTGGGAAGTTGGAGACTGTCCTTCCTGGAAGGGAGACATGGACGGTAGGAGATTGGATCAAGGTGTTCAAAATGAGGAAGTGTTCGAGCAGTGTAGAGAGAGCAGAACTGTTTCCATTGGTGAAGGTGCAGATTTTAAGTAATTGGTCAAGGAGGCAAAAGTGACATGAGAGTGGGAAGAGTTTTTTTATGAACGTAGTGAGTGATTGAGGTTTGGAAAGTGCTGCCTCGGAGTGTGGTAGAAGCCGATTCAATGGAGACACTCAAAAGAGAATTTGATAGTTCTCTGTAAAGGTAGAATGTGCAGAGTTACAGGGGAAAGGTTTATGGACAGAACTCCCCTTAATTGCTCAGACCTTTTGAGTATAAGAATTGGGGGGTGTTATGTTGAGGACTTTGAGGCATCCTCTGGATTACTGTGTCCGGTTCTGGTCACTCTGCTGCAGGAAGGATATTATTAAGTTGCAGAGGGTTCAGAAGAGATTTACCAGGATGTTGCCTGGACTGGAGGGTATGAGTTTTAATGAGAGGCCGGATGGGCTCGGACTTTTTTCCACTGGAACGTAGGAGGTTGTTGGGTGACCTTACAGAGGTTTACATAAGTGGCATAGAGAAGGTGATTGGCAAATGCCTTTTCCTTAGGAAGTGAAATCAAGACAAGGAACACTTTTTTAGGTGAGAGGAGTAAGATTCTAAGATGTGGGGGTAGGTTTTTTACACAGAGAGCGGTTCGTGTGTGGAATGAACTTCCTGAGGAAGTGGTGGATGTGGATACAGTTACAATGTTTAAAAGACATTTGGATAAATGCATGAATAAGAAGTGTTTGGAGGGATATGGGCCAAATGCAGGCAGGAGGGACTAGTTTAGTCTGGGATTATGGTTGGCATAGACTGGTTGGACCATAGGGTCTGTTTCCTTGCTGTATGACTCTGAGTTGCTTAATTGGAGATACAATGCAGAGTGAGTTGACCAAATGCCCTCTTCCATTGTAATCGCTTTGTGATCCACAGCCTGAATGGCTTAGGTGGAAGGGTCAAGAGTCGGGGGCATCAATTTGAAACTTTTATTGAAGAAAAAACCTGTTTTTCTAATCACCCTGTTCAGAGATATAATTATGGATCTCTGGAGCAGAGAAACCAGGTTTTGGGCAACAGTTTAAGGTGATTAATGCAGGAAGAACTAAAGACTACATGAGAACAAATTTCGTTCGGCATCCAATGACATTTAAGAACACACTGGGCCCTATAGTGCAGTAGAGGGGCCAAATTCAGCTGAGATTCTGAAGAGAGAATTGGAATAATTGGCCACAGGGAAAGAGTAGGGACTCACTGAATTCCGCTTACATTGTGCCCCATTGGACGTGAGGGCCCCATCCGTACTCCACACATTCAGTGATTCTTTCGAGCCCTTTGGAGCACCTGAGAAATTGGAATCACAGGGGTGTTGGGAATAGGGGGTGGAGGGACACAACTTCCTGTGTCTGATCGCCCAAGTTTCAAAATGGGCTGGAGAGGACTGTTCCTGTTTCATTCAACATCTAGTTGATTTTCCAAATCTCTCAAAGTTCCAAATTGTTTCGTGCTGAGTTTCCACTTTGCTCTGTTTTGCTACTGCATCTTTGACTTCAGTCATCTGCCCTAACAAGAGGGAAGAATCGGCAGTAATGCTGTACCTTATGTAACTCGGGGTAACCCAAAGCATATCTCAGGTAATTAAGTGCCTCTTCAGTCTGGTCATTACTATAGTTGTTACAAACCCAAGGAAGGCTAGTAACTTTGGAATAGAAAAGTGAATTTCTAGTTAATAAGTTGACACAACAAGATTTCATGCTTTAAGCTGTTTACTGTAACAAGCAAGCTTGGAGCAAAGTGGATTAAACGCTGTGTGTCGGCAGTAATTTATTTGAACTGGTCAGAATGTACCCATTTTGTTTTTGACACAGCTGAAAATTCAACTTCATAATAGAGGCTTGCTTAAAATGATAAGCTTTGACAGGATATGGGAGAGATTTCCAGTGTTCTTGGTCTGAAGGATATAGCTATCATAGTTGAATAATGGCGACCAGGGATCACAGGCTGGAATTGGGAGGACGATGAGGGTTGAAAATGACTGATTTGACACTCTTTCTCGTGTGTTTGACTTTAAAATGCATTTGGAGGGAAAACCGTTGAAGAGCAGCGAGGATGAGTAATGGATGCAATGAGTCAGACATCAAGGTGGAAAATGTTGGGTTTCTCTTATCAAACATGTTGCATGAGAAAAGATTAGTATCTTAAGCATGTAGAGCTTCATTGCTACGTACTGTGTTCACTGGTGATGATAGCAGCTGCATTATCTTATCCATTTCACACAATCGCACAGTTGGTGCAAATGAAAAGTAGCTTTCATACATTGTGCTCCCTACATTCTAGAGACCCAGCTCCCTGCCACCCCTCATGCCATCCAGTTGCCACTGTTATGATGCCACGACTCTCAATTTTGCCATCTAAGCCAGCAACCCAGTGTGTCAGCCCTACTTTAGTATCAGACCTTTACTGTCTGAATGTTGTAGGATCAGTGACTCTCTGACCTGATATTGTTTGTTTGCTCCTTTGTCGGTGACTGAGAAAGTGATGCCAGAGCTCGCCAGTGCATTTTGTGGAGTTTTTGTCTGACCTCCCACAAGAAGGTTGACAGAATCCCAAGAGTAAACAGCACAAATTGACCTTGTTTCACCTCTGCTGAAGTTACAGGAGTGTGTCCTTGCAATCTTTTTTGCTTTTTCAAAGTAATCTTAATCTTCCAGTTAACAACATTCGAAAATGTCACATTTTTAAGACTGTCTAACAAAAGACAAAAAGCTCTATTGACTCAATATTGTCTTTTGTACTATGATTTAAATCACAAAATAGAATGTTGCTGTTTTTCTTTAGCATCCTGGAAACTTTTCACAGATATACTTTACATTGACCTTTCTTACAAAAAAATCAGTCAGTTGTGTTAGAGCAGGTCTAGTGTGAATTTTGGCTCCAGAAAGTTCACTTCTATTCTTTCCCTTTCTTAGACTGTAAACTTTTGGTCTGAACTGTCACTCACAGTAAGGATTTCACTGTGGAGATCTTTGTTCTGCTGCAAACTAAGGGTGCCTTCCAGTCTCTTCAAAACTCTTCACGAATATGATCTTTGCATGTCCGAGAATGGGCTCCCACCACGTTGTTGCATGTTACACAGCACTATCTTCCTGCTTTCCAGGATCCTGCCTGAATTGTCAGATGTCTTGGGCCATCCTCCTGTCAAAACCAATCTCCGTGACAATGTGAATCACACGTGTCTTATATCAGGGCAGAAACGCTGATTAACTATTCTTGAGAATCCCAACCACTTTAATTTCATCATTGAGATATTTTAAAGCACAGCTTTCACATCTGACTTGTGCTTGTGTAAGGCCGATATGTGATCTCTGAAAGTACTTGTCACGATGGGCTGCAGTGAACCAACTTATTCTCCCAGCGGTTGATCTGTCATGAGTTTGTATGTAATGGCATCTGACTTCTTTCTGCAGACTGTGAAGTTTGTAATCTTTGATAGAAACTTGTGTTGTGATTGGTTTATTTGAGCCACTGTGCCACCCTTTTTTCTACAGTGGTTAGCACTGCAGCCTCACAGCGCCCGGGACCCGGGTTCGATTCTAGCCTCAGGTAACTGTCTGTGTGGAGTTTGCACATTCTCCCCGTGTCTGTGTGGGTTTCCTCCGGGTGCTCCGGTTTCCTCCCACGTCCAAAGATGTGCAGGCTAGGTGGATTGGCCGTGCTAAATTGCCCGTAGTGTTCAGGGGTGTGTGGGTTATAGGGGGATGGGATGCTCTAAGTAGCGGTGTGGACTTGTTGGGCCGAAGGGCCTGTTTCCACACTGTAGGGAATTTAATCTAATCTAATCTGATCCCAATATCCTATATGTTCTTATGGGACTTTGGAGACTCTCAAGTTATTCAGATTACCTTTCCCATTCTTCCTAGTGAAACCATCAGGACCGTCTTTAGTCTCCAACAGTGAAACCATGCGGGTGGCTGACTATAGAATAGGGTTATTGAAACGCTGCGTTTTCCCCCACCTTGAGGTGGCCCCAAAACGTAACAATCATATCAGTCCCATGATATGAACAATGCTGATGCATAAACAAAATAACCACAGGCCTAGGAATTCCAGAAATCAGAAACAAAAACAGAAATTACTGGGGAAAAACTCAGCAGCTCTGGCAGCATCTGTAGAGAGGAAGCAGAGTTAATGTTTCATGTTGAGTGAGGCTTTAGAATGCTGATTCCTGCCGTGTTGAAAAATTCTCTTTTTTTTAGAATGAACTGTTAAACTGAGGCTGTACTTACTTTCTCAGGTGACCACGACAACATCCCAGATCTATGACACACCACCCCCCCCCCCCACCGCCCTCCCGACTCCATCCCTCTAAGACATTAACCAAGTTGTCAGTGTATGGTTAATTTTTATATCTTTATAGTATCCCTACAGTGTGGAAGCAGGCCGTTTGACCCAAAACTGACATGTTGAAGAGCATTCCATCCAGACAACCTCCTTCCAACGCCCCCAGTCCCTGTACCTTGCATTTCCCAAGGCTAATCCACCTAGCCTCCATATCTCTGGACGCTATTTAGCACGGCCAATCCACCCGAACCTGCACATCTTTGGACTGTGGGAGGAAACCGGAGGAAACCCACGCAGACACGGGGAGAATGTGCAAACTCTACACATAGACAGTCGTCCGAGGGTGGAATCGAACCTGGGTCCCTGGTGCTATGAGGCAGCAGTGCCAACCACTAGGCGACCATTGCTACCCATTGCTGGGTGCGATGACATTCCTTTTGACACAATCTCCTGGATTGTGACCAATGCACCATCAATGCTGATCCTCTCTGTGTCTCGATTGCTGACCCTGTAGAAACAGCGTGGTTCTGGCTCTGAAACTGGGTCCCTGTCACAGTGTCAAAGGTGACTGGTCAGCTACGGCCCAATGCAGGCTGAGAATTTGACTGGAGAGCTGCTGGACTGCTGCGAACAGGGGAGCAGATAACCCCAGGTGGTGCACTGTGAACACACAATGCAGCATTGTGAGGCACCGTGCCCACTCTCTGGATGCCACTGTTCATGTTCCACACCCATATCCAGCAAACTCTTCACCTCCACCCTATCAGTAAATCCGTTCTCCTTCGTCAGTCTCACCCACCTGATTAAAGCCTTTTGAGGACTTCACAAGGAGAGCTGATATGTAAAATGTGTTCCATATGTCTACTTTGATTTTAGGGGGCATGGGGATTTGACAAGGCCCCACATGGTATTCTGGCTGGAAAATAACAGCCCGTGAGATCGAAGGGAGAGCTACAAGGTGAGACTAAAATGGACTCCCGTGCGGGAGGTTGAGGGTAATGACCAATGGGTATTTCTGTAACTGGAAGACCACTTTCATTTGACTCTGTGGGTCTCTCACTTTTCTGGTGTATTTATCAACGAATTAGACATAAAAGTATTAGATGATATCACAATTATCTGTGCGGATGATGATGAGGGGCAAAGCTGGACACTGTGGGAAGGATCTGATGGGTTGATCGAATGGGCGTGAAAGTGATGAGTGCAATTTCACCCTGAGAAGTGAGGGGTTATATTGGAGTTCCAATGAGGTGTGAGGCCACATGACAGGATAATGAGCTGTACAGAACAATGGAGCCATCTTGGACATGGCCACAATCTCCTGATGGCAGTAACACAGGGAGATAATGTTGTTGCACAGAAGCACAGAATATCAGAGCCCTGTGAGCCTGCTCTAAAGTTCATAAAGGTTGATCATCCAACTCAGTCCCCTCTTCTCACTTCCTTCTTCCCTTACCATTTGTTCCTTCCAACTCTAAGAGCCCTAGGTCCCTATTAAAGGGACTTAAAAGGTAGAACATAAAATAGTACAGCACAGTCCAAGCCCTTCAGCCCGTGATGTTGTGTTGACCTGTTATCCTACTCTAAGATCAATCTACCTTATTATCATCCATGTACCTATCCAAGAGTCACTTAAATGTCCCTATTCTACCACCGCTGTGGAAGCACATTCCACACGCCCACCACTTGCTGTGTGAAGAACCTACCTCTGACATCTCCCCTATACCTTCCTCCAATCATCTTAAATTATGCCCCCTTGTAATGGTCATTTCCACCCTGGTGAGAAAGTCTCTGGCTATCCACTCTATCTGTGCCTCTCATCATCTTGTAAACCTCTATTAAGTCACCTCTCGTCCTTCTCCACTCCAATGAAGAAAGCCCTCGATCCCTCAACCTTTCCTCAGGAGACATGCCCTCCAGTCCAGGCAGCATCCTGGTAAACTTTTAAGGGGCAACTTTGTCATTCAGAGGGTGGTGCATGGAATGAGCTGCCAGAGGAAGTGGTGGATGTGGGTACAATTGTAACATTTAAAAGGTGTCAAGATGGGTGTATAAATAGTAGACGTTTAGAGGGATATGGATCAAATGTTGGCAAATGGGACTAGATTAATGTAGAATATCTGGCCGGCATGCACAAGTTGGACCGAAGGGTTTGTTTCTGTCCTGTACATCTCTATGACTCTGTGACTATATCTCCACTCCTTCTTAAACATTCAGTGTTTTGACCTCAACCATTTTCAGTAGCAGAGAAATCCACAGGCTCACTGCTCTCTTATACTCTCTTCCATCGGGCAGAAGACATAAAAGTTTGAAAACGTGCACCAACAGATTCAAGAACATCTTCTCCCTGCTGCTAGCAAACTTCGGAACAGACCTCTCATATATTAGAGTTGATCTTTGTCAGCACCTTCTCTGTAGTTATAACACTCTGCTCTGCATTCTGTTTTATTACCTTGATGTACTTATGTAAGATATGATTGGTCTAGATAGTGCAAAACAAAACTTTTCATTGTATCTTGGTACATGTGACAATAACAAACCAAATCAATATCTCTGGGTGAAGACATGTCTCTACATCTCAGTCGTAAAGCCCGACCCTGTATCCTCAGACTGTGTCCCCATATTCTGTGGATATTCTGGTCATCGGGAATGTCCTCCCTGTGTTGACCCTGTCTAGCCCTGTTAGAATATTCTAAGTTTCTATGAAATCCACCTGTTTTCAATCATCTAAACTCTAATGAATATAGACCTAGCTGTTTAAATGTCAGTCTTGTCATCCCAGGAATCAGTCAGGCACATCTTAGCTGTACTCCCTCCATTACCAGAGCATCCTTCCTCAGAAAAGGAGACCAAAACCCACAGAATGAGGTGTGGTCTCATCAAGGCCCTGTATAATTGCAGCAAGATACCGCTGATCCCTGTACTCTCCAATCCTCTCGCTGTGAAAGCTAAGATGCCACTGACCTCCTTCATGACCTTTTCAAATTGATCGCCGTTCTGAGCATGTGGGACACTTCTGTTTGTGATCTGAGGCATGGGGATGCAAGAGCTGGGAGGGTTACAGCTGAAGCCATATAAGACCGTAGCTGGAGAACACAGTCTTGGCCACGTTGCAAGAAGATTTGCACTGGATACGGGAACAGAAGAGATTTGGCTAAGAGATGCGGCTAGGATTGTGGTATTTTAGCGGTGTCTTTGATTTCATCTTCCTTTGGATAGGCTGCGTGTTGTTTTCTTTGGAATAGTGGAGTAAGTGTGGGATTTTAATAGAGGTTGATGAAATGGTGAGGAGGATAGACAGACAGGAAGATCTGGATGGGAAGGATACATTTCCCTTAAGAGTGGTCTGCAGCTGTGGAGGGCAGGTGTGTTTAATACAATTAGAAGAGTTAGAAGGACTTTAAGAAGGGACTTTATCTTGACCAGTGGGTCTGGAAGTCAGTGACTAAAAGGTAGTGAAGAATTTAGTTTTTTTTTGCATTATAGAAACTGATATTGTGGACATAGGTTACAACGCAACAACTCAGTCGGGCTATGAACTAACAACTGGGCTATGACATCGCCTTTATTCAGCTAGAGCAGTCATAATGGACCGAATGGCCTCCGTGCTATAAATTTCCGATTCCAGCAAGGAATGCTCTCAAAATTTTATGTTCTAAAACGGACACAACAGCGCACTACAGACACCAGCTTCTGCCTTGGGAGTTCGCATTGTCTTGCTTAGAATTTGTTCTGGGAGCGGGTGAGAGAGGAAGAGCTAGCAGTGAGGGTTGCCCATGGTCTGACCCCTCTTCTCCACCCCCCCCCCCCCCCCCCCCCCGCCCACAACAACAACACCTCAGGCAGCTTCACAGACTGCCAATTGCAGCTGTCCTCACAGCTGTTCGGAAAGTGGGAGGAAATCCTAACCTCAGCAGTGAGGAGGGAATCCCGAGCTTACTGTCCCAATACAGGGGCTTAGGAAGGAAGGAGGAAACAGAAGCCACAAAAAAGAAAAATGCCTTTTAATGATGGCAAAACTTCCATGGCGCAATATATCTCCAGCTCAGCCCGTGATGCAATTGGCTGTTTTATTTCTCGGCTGGGAGTCCCTTTCCAGATTCTGACCCCAAGAACCATGTCCGAAACAGTACCTAGGGAGTTTTTTTAATTAACAATTTATTTATGGGGCGTGGACATCAATCGCAACGCCAGCATTTATTGCCCATTGCCAACCACATTGCTATAGGTCAGGAGTCACATGTAGGCTAGACCGGGTAAGGACGGCAGTTTCCTTCCTTAAAGGGCATTAGTGAACCAGATGGATTTTTCCTGGATTCGTGGTCATCAATAGACTCGTAATTCCAGATATTTATTGAATTCAAATTCCACCGTCTGTTGTGGTGGGATTCAAACCCAGGTGCCCAGAACATTGCTTGGGTCTCTGGGTTAATAGGCCAGTGATGACACCCTCCCCATGCCAACTTTGAGGAACATTTTGAAATCAAGGTAATTTGGAAGACTGGGTGGTTTTGGGCCCCGTATCTAAGGAGGGATGTTGGAGGGCACCGATAGGAGGTTTACATGAACAATCCCGGGGATGAAGGTCTTCTCATATGAGAAGCAGTTGAGGTTCTGTCCTCAATGGAGTTTAACAGGAATGAGGAGGATCCATTTGAAACTTAGAGTAGTGAGAGTCCTGAATAAAAGTTCCCACATTCCTCATGGAGATGTTTCCTCTGGTAGGAGAGACTAGGGCCTGAGGGCTCAGCCTCAGAGTGATGGGATGCCTCTTTAGAACTGAGATGAGGAGGAATTTCTTCAGCCAGACGCTGGTAAGTCTGTGGAACCCATAGCCACAGAGGGCTTTGGAGGCCAGGACATTAAGTGTCTGTAAGACAGAGATAGATTCTTGTTTTAGTAAGTGGAACGAGGGTTACGGGGACAATTCAGGAGAATGGGGTTAAAGAACAAAACAGCCATGATTGAATGGTTGAGCAGATTCAATGGGCCAAATAGCCCTAAATCTCACGGTTTAATGGAGATCCCCCGTGCGTTAAAGGATCCCACCGCACTATTTTAAGCTGATCAGGGGATTTACCCAGGGAATCCCACCCAATACTTACCCCCCTCCATCAACGTCAGGGAGAAAAGATCAAGAGGTTATTTCCAAATTACAGATAATGGGAGCTTGCTGTGCTTACATTGGCCCAACTTATAGTAAAGCTTACACTTGTACCATACAATGTAGGAGCAGGAGAAGGCCATTCCACCCATCGAGTCAGCCTGGCCTCCACGGAGATCATAGCCGATTTGACAATCCTCCTGGTTGGTTTTGAGGCGGTGGGGGTGTTGGGTAGATCGCGGCCGTGCGTTATTCCCACTGGACTTCTCAAAGTTCCTCCAAGTCTGGAGGAAGGGAAAGGGTACGTGCATGGTCTCCTGACAGTCTGTTTGTTGATCACCAGGCCTCAGTAACATGTTGCTTCCAACTTCCCAAGCAAAAGGAGTCGGGACAATGGAGGGAAGCAGCTGGAAGATACATTAAAATGACATTGGAGAGCCAGGCAAAGGTGATTGACAATCAGAGAATTTCACTTTTGAATGCTGGCCTGTATGGAACAATCTTTGGCCAGTAGATGAGGCCGGGATATCCTGAGTAGCTCCGAGGAGCCCTTCTGTATCTTCGGACCAATAGTGTGATTAAAATGTCGTCATTATTGGTCAACTTTAGGCCCTGTTCCTGGTAGGTTTGGCCTTCAGAGTCATCCAGTTCAGGCCTCCTGTTAAAATGGTACTGTGGGACCCAGCCACGTTTCGGAACCCAGCTGCCTTAATATTTTGTGGCCTGTTTAGCTTGAGCCCTTGATCTGTTTTAACTGTCATGCTGTTCATCGATGGGATGTGGACATCACTGGCTGGGCCAGTCTCTTTGTGCTCTTGGAGGTGATGGTGAGCCGCCATCTTGAATTGCCGCAGCCCTTAAGTACAGGTGTCGACGTTATAGATAGTGGGAACTCGGAGTGCATCTGTTGGCTTAACTTATAGCAAAGATTACACTTAGACCATACAATGTAGGAGCAGGAGAAGGCTATTCCACCCATCGAGTTAGCCTGGCCCTCCATTGAGATCATAGCCGATCTGACAATCGGCCTGGTTGGTTTAGAAGCCGTGAGGGAGTTCCAGGATTTTGACACAACTCCAAAGGCACATGTTTCCCAGTCAGGTTGGTATATGGATTGGAGGGGAACTTGCAGTGTGTGTTGCTCATGTGTACCTGCCAACCTCGCCCTTCGAGATGGTGGAGGTCAATGGTTTCAACAGAGCTGTCCCAGGAGGCTTGGAATAGTCACCCTGCATCTTCTAGATGACAGCCACTGTGTGTCGGTAGAGGGACTGAATGTTGAAGATGGTTGAAGTGGTGCCCATCAGATGGCATCGAGCTTCTCGAGTGCTGCTGGAGACACACTTAGCTGGTCCAGTTCACACTGTCTTGTTTTATTTTCTGTGGGGATGTGGGTTAAAATCCAACATCTGAGCCTGAGTAGAGGGCCCAGCAAGCCAAGGCCACTCTCCATTTGGGGCCATGGGGAAACTGGGTAATTTTTTTTCTGCTGTGGTGCTGCTTACTGCAGTTGCACAGCCCCTCCATGTCCGATTTGGCAATGGGTGTGCGCTGAGACAAAGTGGAACATTCGTTTTCCCCTTTCCTGATTTTTACACAGGTCAGAGGTGATGATGACCAACTTATCTGGCTGATACAATGCAGCTGTCTCTCCATCCCTCGACCACCCCAACCCTTCAACAATTCTAATCCCAAAATCAACGTTCCCACATTTTTTTCTCATTTAGTTTTATTTTTCAGTGTAGAGAATCTCTCACATCTCACACAGAAGTGTTGCCAGAACAACCGATGACTCATGTCTAGTGAATAAATTGTCCGCTTGGTGTGAGGGTGTTCCAGGATTTATCAATGTTGGCCGAAGTTCTAACTTTGTCTTTGAGGATCCTTAGGGAATGGGGCTCAGATAATCTTCCACCCTCGCTTCTCCCACACTGTTCTCGCTTACTTGTGATCGAAAGCCTGTTAACTTTTAAATGGGGAGCTAAGTGAGACTTAACCAAGTGACTGGCCAGCAGTGGACAGTAGATACATGGTCAGTATTAGACTCTTAATTTCAGATTCTCTACTGAATTTAAATTCCACCACCTGCCGTGGCAGGAATTGAACCTGGCTCTTTAGATTAGCAGTCCAGTGATAATACCACTAGGCCATTGCCTCCTCTAAAGTTGTATCTCGGTCTCACCTGGCAGAGATGGCAGCTTAATACAATACTGAAGAGGAGTCACACTGGACTCAATGTTAACTCTGTTTCTGTCGCCACAGATGCTACCAGACCTGCTGAGATTCTCCAACATTGTGTTCTTAAGGATGGCAGATTTTCTTCCCTCAAGGGCAAACCAGCTGGACTGTCACAACAATCTACAAAAGTCGTCATTTGGCCACCTTTTAATTCCGGAAATTAATAGAGTTCAAATTTTGCGATTTTTGCCATGGTGGGTTTTGAATCCACATCCCCACCTAACCCATGGATTCCTAACCAAGTGATCTGTTGTGCCTCTGCAAGTGTGACATGGTGGCTCAGCAGTTAGTGCAGCAGCCTCACAGCGCCAGGGACCTGGGTTCGATTCCAGCCTCAGGCGACTGTCTGTGTGGAGCTTGCACATTCTCCCCGTGTCTCTGTCGGTTCCTCCCACAGTCCAAAGATGTGCTGGTTAGGGTGGATTGGCCATGGGAAATACAGGGTTACAGGGATGGCGTAGGGGGCTGTATCTGGGTGGGATGCTCTTCAGAGGGTTGGTGTGGACTTTTTCTTTTATTCATTAACTGGTTGAGGACATCATTGGCCAGGCAGCATCTATTGCCCATCCCTCATAGCACGGAGGGCAGTTAAGAGTCAAACACATTGCTGTGGGTCTGGAGTCACATGTAGGCCAGACCAAGTAAGGATGGCAGTTTCCTTCCCTAAAGGCCATTAGTGAACCAGATGGGTTTTTCTGACAATCGAGAATTAGATAACATGATCATCATTAGATTCTTAATTTCAGATTCTCTACTGAATCCAAATTCCACCACATGCTGTGGCGGGATTTGAATACATGCTCCCAGAACATTATCTGGGTCTCTTGGATTAACAGTTCAGCGATAATACCACGAGGCCACTGCTTCACTCTATGGACCAAATGGCCTGCTTCCACACTGTAGGAATTCTATACCCTCCAAGTAGTCACTGATCCTGATTTGGAAGAGCAGTTATGTCTGAGTTGAAATCCTGGAACTCCCTCCCAACACTGTGTGGGTGTCCCTCTATCCCTAAGGACTGCAGCAGTTCAAGAAGGCAGCTCAGCACCACCTTATCTAGGGCAATTAGGGATGGGCAAGAAAAAGTTAGGCCAGCCAGTGAGACCCACATTGAATGTAATAAGAACACAGCTGTGGAGATGATTTAATTTATTAGTGTCACATGTACCTCAGTACAATGAAAAGTTTTGTTTTGCATGGAGTACAGCAGATCATACCGTACAAAGATCATTGGGTGATGGAACAAAGCAAGAAATACAATGTTACGGCTGCGAAGAAGGTGCACACAAAAGCAAGATCAACATTAGAATTAAAATGGGGGAGGTGCATTCAGGACTGTAATAACAGCGGACTTGGAGGCTCACAAAATGAAAGAAGGAGAAATGTGGCGCTTGTTAGGGCATCGCAAAGATCGTCACTATTATAATATAGGAAGCACACAACCAGCCAAAGCGCTTGTGGCCAGGCAATAAAGTGACGTTGGTGGAAGGTAAAACCCACCAGCACACCATGGGTGACATAACCTGGTCTTCCTCAATGTAGAGCCCTGGGATCGTTGGGGTGAGGCTTCAGTTCAGCATCCCGTGCTGAGAAATGGGTACCTCTGACAGTGTAGTACTGTTGCTGTGCTGTGTTGGAGTGTCAGACTAGCTATTGTGGTCACTGGCCCGTGTGGGAGTACCCTGTACGAGGGCAAAGCATCGTTTTAGAGATTTGTATTCCAGGGTTGAAACTTGGGGGTGAGTGGATACACACACTCGCCAGCATGCTCGCTTGGCAGCACCGTCCCTTCCTGGGTTGTTTTATGGGAGGCAGGATCTGGATAGGAGTGGTTTGCACACACAGGTGTTGAGGAGAAATATTGGTAAGTGACCCACTAAAGCCCAAAGTCCAAGATTCGCTTTAATCTTTCAGTCGACCTCTGAGCCCATTTAGGTCTGAGGGACTTGCCCCGCTGCCTGTGCGTAGTCTCCTAATGGCTAGCCCCAACCCCACCCCCTCAACAATGGTTGATACCACCCTCAGTTCCTCAATAACTAACCACTCCACTCCAGCCCCATCACCCAACCTTTTCCACCCCCCCAATTCTCCAACCAGCCTTCCTCAACCCCCGCCCCCAACCTTCCACCCGCCCAGCAACATCCCCTCCACCAATCGCTTACTCCGTCCCTGCCCTCCCACAACCACTCCCCCTCCTTCCCTCAACAACAGCCACTTACCTCACCCTCAACCCTTCATCAACTGTTTCCTCCCAATCCCCCCCAACAATGGCTCCCCTGACCCCCACAATGACCATTCACTTCCCCAACAACTGCTCCGTTTTCCTCCCCCACCCCCGTACCTCAGTCACTTACCGTACCCCCACTGCCCCTCCAACAACTCGATGGGCTGATTGACCTGCTTCCACACTGTAAGGATTCTGTGAAAAGAATGATTGCGTTTTGCGCCTTTTTTACAATTCCCCCCAGGATCATGGGAAGCCTATAGTTCCCTGATGCTTGGCAAAGCCTCAGCCAATCAGAATTAGCCAATTAACACCCTTTTGCCCTGCGGTTTAAATTGTTGTGACCATTTGAAATTTGGCACTCTTGTGTTTATCCTGACGGATGCAAAGTAAAAAGCTTCAACAGCAGAAGTTGAAGCTTTCTTAGCAAAGTTTTAATTCCATACCACCAAGTGAGTAGAAAATGGATAGTTCTTGGGCCAGAAATTGCCTGTTCTTAGCTTTGTCTAATAATGGTCAAAGCTTCGATACCAGAAGCTCGTGGGGCTTTCTAACATGTCTTTGTGGCTGTACTTTGGAGCTTCGCCTGCTCCCTCTACACACTCCAACGAGATTAAGAGATCTGAAAAGGGTCGGAAGAGTATACAAAACTGGGCAGCTTGACGAAAAACCAGTGGGAAAATAATTCAGGTTTGTGCATTAACCAGTCCAAAGGAGGAGCTAGCCATTGTCTCTCCAACGCACAATTTGTTAAAAGCATTTCACGCTCTGTAAACAATGCTCCTTTCAGGAGGGATTTGAGCTTAAGTGCGGTGGGAGCTGCAGTCAGACCGTCTGACAGTGAACACAATGGGTCCCTGACAGGAGACTGGTGGGCAGGCAGTCTGGCATGGTTGCTGAGGGAGTTTGGACAATGCTGGGTATGTCGCTTGCTAAATGCTGGCTCCACACACTCAATAGCAGGGGAGGGGAAGAGACGGCGCGGAGTGGAGTCGCATTGACAGAAAACAGATGCAGTCAGTCCGTGATGGCCTCCTGCTTGACATCCCATCACAAGCTCTTCTTAACGCCCCCTCCCCCCTCAACTAAAGACAGCAGGAACTGCAGATGCTGGAGAATCTGAGATAACAAGGTGCAGAGCTGGATGAACACAGCAGGCCAAGCGGCATCGGAGGAGCAGAAAGGCTGACGTTTCGGACCCTCGGCCCTGACACTGCCTGCCCATTCTGCACCAATTGCTGGCTGCACTCCTGCCTCCAAAGCGTTAACTCTCTTCCTAGTCGACCGTCCCTCAGTGTTTCTTCAGTCCTGTCAAACCCACGTATTCACACAGCTGTTGCCATGGAGATGCCAATCCTGGCAGGCCCTGATTCTGAACAAAATTGCCAAAGTACAGGGTGGTAGGGAATTGGGATTTGGGATCACACAGCGGAGAAACTAATCCTCCTGGTTTGTATTCCCCTGTGCTCAAGCTCTTTACAGCAAACTGGGCCAAGCTGCACCAAGTCAGATCAGGAGCACTGCCCTCCAGTTTGTTAACCCGGTCTACTCACCCTCTGCACTTTAACCCCGCCCGAAAAGACCAGGTACACAGTGGTCCTACCTTTGGCGATGCACCCCCACCCAGTCTCTGGAAGCTTCTCAGGGTGAAAAGGCAGTTAAATTTTGAGGACTGAGTGGTGGTTCAGTGTCATCAAAGAGCTGCAGTTATATCAATTTCAAAAAAAAAGTCAATAAAGCATTATACGAGAAATCCTTACAACCTTGGAGTTTGAGTTGTGGATTGGCCATGCTAAATTGCCTCGTAGTGCCCAGGAATGTGCAGTTTAGGGTGGAAGGGCTGTGCTAAATTGTCCGGTCGTGACCTTAAAGATTTGTAAAATCATGAGGGGCATGGATGGGGTGATTTAGACGAGGCCTTTTTCCCAGGGTAGGGGAGTCCAGAACTAGAATGCATAGGTTTAAGGTGAGAGTGGATTGGTTAAGAATGGGGCAGAAGAGGCAACTTTTTCACAGAGGGTGGTGCGTGTGTGGAACGAGCTGCCAGAGGGAGTGGTGGAGGCTGGTACAATTATAACATTTAAAAGGCATCTGGATGATTACACGAATAGCAAAGGATTTAGAAGGTTAGGGGCCAAATGCTGGCAAATGGGACTTATATTAATTTAGGGAAACTGGTCGGCACAGATGGGTTGGACCGAAGAGTCTATTTCCATGCAGTGCAACTCCATGACCCAACGACTGTTGAGGTTGGTTGGCTCACCAAGCTGCTTCGTTGTTCCGCAGACGTTTAATTACTCTGCTGGGTAACATCATCAGTGGAGTCTCGGATGAAGGGCCATTGTGTTTTTCCACCTGGTACTTAAACTCTGGATTGCCTCACTTCAGGTTTTCCTTCGCAATGGGGTGTATATGGAGTCCAGCTCTGCGTGTTTATTGATGGCTTTCTTCATGGAGTATCAGGCTTCCAGGAATTCCTGTGCTTGTCTCTGCTTTGCCTGTCCCGATGACTCCATAACTCAGCAGGTCTAGTAACATCTGTGGAGAGAGACAAAACAAGTCAACATTTCAAGTCCAGTGTGACACCTCTTCGGAACTGAAAGGTGTCAGACAATGGGTTCTTCTTAACTTTTATACTTTGGACAGAGGCCCAATGCTAAGGCTGAGGGGTTGTTAATGATAGAAAAGGAAGGGGAGGAAGGATACCTGAGCCTGTGGAAATCCAATGGTGGCTTTGAGTCCGTGATAATGGGAACTGCAGATGCTGGAGAATCCAAGATAACAAAGTGTGGAGCTGGATGAACACAGCAGGCCAAGCAGCATCTCAAGAGCACAAAAGCTGATGTTTCGGGCCTAGACCCTTCATCAGAGCCTCTAGGTCTAGGCCCGAAACGTCAGCTTTTGTGCTCCTGAGATGCTGCTTGGCCTGCTGTGTTCATCCAGCTCCGCACTTTGTTATCGTGGCTTTGAGTCCAACAGCTTTGATTCTGTTGCTTTCTACTTTCTTTTTTCCTTTTATTCATTCTCGGGGTGAGGGTGTTGCTGGCTGGGCAGCAGTTTTTACCCACCCCTAATTGCCCAGAGGGCAGTTCAGACTCAACTGCATCACTCATGCTCTGGAGTCACATGTAGACCCGGTAAGGATGGCAGTTTCCTTCCCTAAAGGACATTAGGGAACCAGATGGGATTTTCTGACAGTTGACAATGGATTCATGGTCGTCATTAGATTCTTAATTCCAGATATTTATTTAATCCACATTCCACCATCTGCCATGACGGGATTTGAACCTGGGTCCTCAGAACACTACCTGGGTCTCTGGATTAACAGTCTAGCGATAATACCACTAGGCCATTGCCTGCCCCCAAGGCCTCCCAGGTGAGCTGCACAAACCTGCTTGTTTCCTGGAAATGGCATTGGTGAGCTCTCCCACGGACTTGTTCCTGGCCAGTCAGTAGATGGTGAGGACGTGCCCAGTTGGAAGAAGTGAGGGTGTTCCTTGCTGCTCGGATTCTCTCTGCTACAATAGGGGCAGTAAACCAGTCCTGCTTGGCATGAGATGTACAGGCTCGTTGTTCTGAGGTGTACACAACACCCTGGAGTGGTGTGTCATTCACAGGCTTCACTGGGGCTGGCCACAGATCTACCCACATGACGTGGCAGAAGCAGCGTGTTGTCGCCATGGTGAAGGTATTCGTGGGACTGCCTTTCACTCATTTGCAGGACCCTGCCTTCCTCCCTCCCACACTGCCGCTGGAGACCTGGACCCCATCTTCTGGCGCTGCTGATTCACCCCGAACTAATCCTAACCTGGTCTCCTACTGACATTGAGCATTCCAATGGCTGCTTCCAGTTCTCCTCGTCAGCCTCAGACATGCTGTTCAGTAGCTGGGTTAAGTTGGTGAAACATCTCTCGCAGACAGAACATGAACAGCAAAGAGTTTAGAGGGATATGGGTCAAATGCTGGCAAATGGGACTAGATTAATTTAAGATATCTGGTCAGCACGGACCAAAGGGTCTAATTTTGTGCTGTACAGCTCTATGACTCTAATTGTTCCAGCAGGAGGAGAACATTTGGCACATCGTGCCTTCACTAGCTCTTTAAACAAGCTCTTTAACCAGCGCAAATCTCGTGCATTTCCCCCTCCCTGTATCCCTGCACTCTGTTTCCATGCCAACCATCACTCAATAGCTCCTGTTAATGCTTCCGTTAGACCTGGCTCCACCACATGTCCCCGCAGTACATTACAAACCCTAGCTGCTGGCTGTGTCAAAAAGCTTTTGCTGTGTCTGCACACCAATGTGACCTGTAGAGAAAACATCAGGAACAAGATGTTTATGCAACATTTGAGACTTGGCCAAAGTACCCTATTGGGCCCTTTATCAAGCTGCTCATGTGTGTTCGGTTTATTGCCCTGTCTACACAGAGAAGGGGCATTTCTCCACTGCCCATGATTGGTTTACCAAAATCCTTCATTGCCCCATGTACAAGATGTTTGTAGCCTCGATCTTTGACATTTCTTTCCATGCTTCTAGCAATGTGGTGATTGGCTGCCTTCATTATCTGCAATGATTACAGCCCTATGGCCTTAAAAATCCAGGTTCTAAGAATGTCTTCATCCATATGTCCTTAAATTTCAGATACCCAGCCCTGTGAGGCCAGATATGAAATGATGTGACCCCTTTTCTGCAACCCCCTTTCTACCTTGATACTTGATGAGTCTTCGCTGCCGGTCTTCTCTGGGTTAAATGGATGTGGTTGGGATGTCGATGGAGCTTGTTCCTCTTCTGTTCTTAAACAAACACCTCCTCTTGTTGCTAAGGCCTTAAGTCTGACGCGACAGTTTTTCCATCTCTGTTTCGCTTCCCCTCAGTTGTCTGCTCTGCACACCACAGGACACGACACTCCGCCCATTCGCACAGTGCACTCTCCATGAGGCTTATCTTTAGAGACACCACCTGGGAGAGGCACTGGTTAGAAATATATCTTTCATTTGTTTTATTTACCCTCTCCCTCCGCACCCTATTTACCCAACATGTCCCACGCTACAACTATTGGTGACCTCCTCTCTGACTGTCATTTGCCTCACCCTGTGATAGTTGGCCATTCCATGATATCCCATGATCTTCCTGCACTTTCCCTGATTTTAGTACAATTCCAGCTCAGTTTAGATCGTGGGGAGTGTTGCTGAGCAAAGAAACCCGAAGTGTAGGTTCATAGTTCCTTGAAAGTGGAGTCGTAGGTAGACAGGATAGTGAAGAAGGCATTTGGCACACTGGCCTTTATTGGTCAATGCATTGAGTGCAGGAGTTGGGGTGTCATTTTGAGGCTGTACAGTACATTAGTGAGGCCACTTTTGGAATACTGTGTGCAATTCTGATCTCCCTGCTATAGGAAGGATTTTGTGAAACTTGAAATGATTCAAAAAAGATTAATGAGGATGTTGCCAGGGTTGGAGGGTTTGAGAAAGAGGGAGCGGTGAATAGACTGGGGCTGTTTTCCCTCGAGCATTGGAGGCTGAGGGGTGACCTTATAGGGGTTTACAAAATCATGAGGGGCACGGGTAGGGTGAATAGACAAGGTCATTTCCCCAGGGTAGGGGAGTCCAAAACTAGAGGGGAACAGGTTTAAGGAGAGGGGAAAGATTTAAAAAGGGACCTAAGGGCCAACTTTTTCACGCAGAAGGTGATGTGTGTATGGAATGAGCTGCCAGAGGAAGTGGTGGAGGCTGGTACAATTAAACATTTAAAAGGCATCTGGATGGGTACGTGAATAGGAAGGGTTTAGAAGGAAGTGGGCCAAATGCTGGCAAATAGGACTGGATTACGTCAGGAAATCTGGTCAGCATGGACTTGTTGGAGCAAAGTGTCTGTTTCAATGCTGTATGACTTGATGACCCTAATACTCAAGCCTTTGAATCCACCACCTTTTGACTGAACAACAAGAATGAAAAACGACGACTAGCTGTGAAGTGATGGCCTAGGGGTATTAATCCTGAAACTCAGGTGATGTCCTGGGTTTGAATCCTTCCATGGTGGATGGTCGAAATTGAATTCAATAAAAAAAAAATTCTGCAGCTAAGAGTCTAATGGTGACCATGAAATGATTGTCGGGAAAGAAGCCCAATCTGGTTCACTCACGTCCTTTAGGGAAGGAAACTGCCATCCTTACCTGGCCTGGCCTACATGTGACTCCAGACCCACATTCTAGGCCTAGCCAGTGATGCCCCTGATTAATTTAAAAAAAATGTTCTGATTCCCTTTGCTTCCAGCACCCTCTTGGCCAACATTGGCCCGAAAATCACTGATATTAAAAATTAATAGTTGCACATACTTCCTCCTGGATTGTTTGCTCAAATTTTTAAAAAGGTATTTGTGTTTTATTTTGAAGAACAAGAATTGAAAGGAGTGTGGATCCTGCAGTGATTTCAGGAGAGTGTAGTTCATGGGGATCACTGACTGTTGTAGGATCCCTGCTCCCCCAGCTTTACCCTGATGTCGATGAGCCTGTGTGAAGCTGGGTGTACAATTTGAATGGGGCATGTAGAAGTCACTGTGAAACAGGAAGTGTGCGGGGTACAGACCCAGCTGTGGTTTCCTGTATGCCATGTCAGTGCTGAACTGCCAAACCACTTCTCTTTCTGAAAGTTATTCATTTGCACACTTCACTGATGCAGATTCTAGACGTTCACCTCGAGCATGGCTTGTTCAAACATTTCCCCATCCTGCCTCATTCACGTCCTACCACCCATCAATTTGTTACCGCTCAGAACTCTGGAGCCTATAACCCCGCTGCCACCTGTTCGTCCATCTCTCCTCCTGACTGATCCTTCAACTCCTAAATAAGCAACGCCTTCATTTTCATCTTATTCGCCCCATTTTCAATCCCCTCCGTGGCCTCATCCCTTCCCTCACTCTCTTATCTTCTCCAGCATTGTGACCCTCTGGGAAATTCTGCACTCACCTAGTTCTGGCTCCACAGTTGGCGGCTGTGCCGTTAGCTGAGTAGGCCCTGAGCTCTGGAATTCCCACTACCACACCTGTCGCTGTCTCTCTCGCTGTCTCTCTCGCTGTCTCTCTCGCTCTGTCTGTCTCTCTCCCCCCCCCCCCCCCGTCTCTCTTTCCCCCTCCCCCCTCCCCCTCCTTTCTTCTCTTGCTCTCCCTCAGCCCTTCCCTCCACCCCTGTATCTCCCTACCTCTCTCCCGTGTCCTCTCTCCCTCCCAACCCACTTCCTCCCCCCGTTATTGAAGAAATCGACTCTGAACTGAACTCTGAATTGCCACCCTCATTGAACTGAGAGACAAATGATAATGCTGTTGTTGATGACATTTACATTGCGTGCAAGAATAAAGAGAATCTTAAGCAATCTGCCCCTACAAGGTTGAGCAACAAGGGGACCATGTTACCTTGTGGTAGAGGTCGTATGGTTCAATGTGTAGTGTCCATACCTCTGAGCCAGGGATTCATGTTGCACACCAGGACTCTGGCCATAGAGGAAGCATTCCCGAGATGAGTATTGGATCTGAGATTCCTTTTTCCCTATTTCCCACGATGGGAACCAGGTGAGGATATATAAAGAAGGTAATCTGGATTCCATACCAAATCCCACCTCGCTGGGAGGATGTGGGGTGGGGGCGGGGCGGTGGGATGGAGTTCAAATTCAGTTGATTGCTGTTAGCCTCTTATTTTAGATGTATTCAATGTTGGTGAGTATAGAACGACTGGATAGCTGGTATTTGGCCCCCATGACTCTATTTACTGGGCAATATGGTTTACTCTTCACCAGGAGAGCTGGTCACTTGCGAGTTTCAAAAAGCAACCACAACAAAGGCTTCATTGGCTGTAAGAGTAGAACATAGAGGCGCATCCTGTGCCTCAGTAAAGAACATGCAAACTGTCCTTGCAATTTAACCCTTTACAGCCCAGCAGCACTGACTGTAGATAGTCATGAGCCATATAACGTGAAAACAGACCCTTCAGTCCAACCAGTCCATCCCGAACATAATCCCAAACTAAACTAGTCCCACCTTCCTGCTCCAGGCCCATATCCCTCCCCAAGCATTTCTTAATCACGTACTTATCCAAATGTCCTTTAAACGTTGTAACTGTACCCACATACCTCACTTCTTCTGGATGCTCATTCACATGCAAATCGCACTCTGTTTAAAAAAAATAAACTTCCCCCGTGTTTTTTTTTAAATCTTGCTTCTCTCACCTTGAAAATATGCCCGCTCTTCTTGAAATACCCCACCCTAGGGAAAAGATATCTGCTGTTCACCTTCTCTATACCCCTCGTCCGTATACCGGGGGTACGTAGCTCAATTGTTGCATGTGGAAACATAGATAAAGTAGCAGCAGAGGGAGGCCGTTCAGCCCTCCCAGCTTGCTCCAGCATTCTATACGGTCGTGGCTGATCATCCAACTCAGTCCCTGTTCCTGTTTTCTCCCCACACCATTTGATCCCTTAGCTCTAGGCTGTCAGTGTGTTGAGTATAGAAGTTGGGAGGTCAGAATTAGGCAAAGTAAAGTACAGGCCCATTCCTTTCATTTATAAAGTGCTGTGGGCAAAAGCATTTAGCTTTATGTTCGCACAAGCTAATCACGCTGTGAGCCTGACTGATCATTTTAAACTTATTTCCAGTTTAGTTCTTAGCAAGCTCTAGTTGAAGTTGTGTACTTCTAAATATTTAGTTGGAGAGTCCAAGAGCTGTACAGCACAAAGAAAGACCCTTTGGTCCAACTTGTCCATGCTGACCAGCTATTTTAAACTAATTCAGTCCCATTTGCTGGCATTTGGCCCATATCCCTCTAAACTCTTCCTATTCATGTACCCATCCAGATGCTTTTTAAATGTTATAATTGTACCAGCCTCCACCACTTCCTCTGGCAGCTCATTCCACACACGCACCACCCTCTGTGTGGAACATGTTATCCCTTAGCTCCCTTTTAAATTTTACCGTTCTGATCTTAAACCTGTGCCCTCTAGTTTTGGACTCCCCCACGCGAGGGAAAAGACCCTCGGCTATTTACCCTATCCATGCCCCTCATGATTTTATACACCTCTGTAAGGTCACGCCTCAGCCTCTGGGAAAATAGCCCCAGCCTATTCAGCCTCCCACGATAGTTCAAAGCCTTTGTGCAAATCTGATCCTGAGTTTACTCTTTCCTCCAGTTCAATATCTTCATTTTTGCTGCTCTGACCGGCCTCTGGCTGCCAAGGCTGAACTGACGTAGCGCCTTTAGTGAAGTAACATATTCCAAGGTCTTTCATTGGTCTTGTGGTTAACAAATTGCAAATTCCAGCCACTGCATCATGTAAGCAAGTTTCTGCTGAATTCCCTCATCGTGGCTGTCATAAATCTTTGGCTCATAGTTTTAGATAGTCCTCAAAAGTGGCAACTTTGTTCCCCATCCCCCACTCTTTGGACAATTTTACCAACTGTAATGAGGCAGGTTCCCTTGCTCTAGCATGTAGAGCACAGCACAGTACAGGCCCTACAGCCCATGATGTTGTGCCGACATTTTACCCTCATCCTAAGGTCAATCTAACCTCCACCCCTACCTTTATACTATCATCCATATGCCTATCTAATAGCTGCTTAAATGCCCCAAATGAGGCTGACTCCACTACCCTCTCTGTTTATAATCTGTGTTTCCCTGTTCTGAACTGCCCCATCAGCTTACAATCCTATCACCCTGAAGCCCCTCTGGTCCCTTGACCATGGATTGAGGTGGTCAGTCCACACCAATTCAGGTTTGGCTTTTGGAGTCTCCGAGTCCTTCAGCCTTTTGCGTGTTCCTGGTTCTGTCTTTAAGCCGGATGTTTCCGGATTGAGGACTGAGGCTGTTTCCCAGAAATACAAACCACAGCCACATTTAGAGACAGCAGCTGGACACTCATGTTGTGGTCAGCCGCAGGGAGAGACTCGAGGTTTAGAGAGACGTAGGGGTTTCACAGCATGAAAAGAGGTCCTTCAGCCCATCGTGTCTGTTCAGCCCGTCTTCGAGCATCTATCTATTCTTGGCATGGGGCAGCACAGTGGCTGAGTGGTTAGCACTGCTGCCTCACAACGCTAGAGACCCGGATTCAATCCCACCCTCGGGTGACTGTCTGTGTGGAGTTTTCATATTCTCCCCGTGTCTGTGTGGGCTTCCTCCAACAGACCAAAGATGTGCAGGCTAGGTGGATTGGCTACGCTAAATTGGCCATGGCATCCGGGAATGTGCAGGCTAGGTCGGTTAGCCATGGAAAATGTAGTGCCCTTTGGAAGGTTGGTGTGGACTCGATGGGCTGAATGGCCTGTTTCCACAAAGTAGGGATTCTATTCTGATCCCATTTTCCAGCACTTGATGTATACCATGGTGTTTCAAATGCCCATCTCCATACCTCTCCAGTGTTTTGAGATTTCTTGTTTTTACCACCGTTTTTAGATCCCTGGGTGGGGGGGAGGGGAAAATAAACCTTTCTTAAAATACCCTCTGACCTCCTGTTCCTAACCTTCACATGGTGCTCCCTGATTATTCATCCCTCTACCAAAGGGAAAAGTTTCTCCCTCTGCCTGTGCTCCTCAGAACTTTGTACACCTCAGTCAGGTTGCCCTCCCTGCCCCACCCAGCCCATCTCTGCTCAAAGGAGAGCACCATCCCCAGCCTGTCTCATTGCTTTTCACAGTGCAAATGGTCCAGCCCAGACCCTGGTGAATCTGCCCTGTATCCTCTCTCTAGTATAGTCACCTTCTCCTTTATAGTGTGAGCTACTAGAATTGGGCAACACTCCGCCTGATACCTAACATTAAATGCAGCTCCTTCTTAACTCTTCCATTCAGTGCCTTGACTGCAAAAGGGGAATAACATATGTAGGACCTAAACAACCTTGTCTACCTGCCCTGCTGGCTTCAAGGATCAATGGATGTCTACTTTCTAATTCTCTGTGCTTCCAACGATCCTACCGTTCAACATAGAGTGGGGGCAGACCATTGAGTTCACGGTGCCCATTCGAAGGGCACCCCATCCTAGATGCGCCCCCTCTACCCAATCTCCATAACCCTGCCTTTTCCACGGCTAATCCACCCTAATCTGCACATCTTTGGACTGCGGGAGGAAACCAGAGCACCCGGAATAAAACCACGCAGACACTGGGAGAATGTGTAAACTCCACATGGACAGTCGCCCCGAGGGTGGAATCAAATCTGGCGCTGTGAGGCCATTGTGCCAACACCGGAGGAACACAGCAGGCCAGGCAGCATCAGAGGAGCAGGAACATCAACATTTTGGCCTGCTGTGTTCCTCCAGCTCCACGCTATATTAACTCTGACTCCCAGAACCTGCAGTCCTTGCTATCTCCCAACCATTGTGCCGCTCATGTACTCACTCTCCTTGTTGGTCCTCCCAGCATGGTTTTTGTGACAATACAGTTAAAAATTTCCAAAGCAAATGGAAAGACTTTGAGTTAGTTGCATGCTCCTTGATCTTCAATTGTGGTTATTGAGCCACATTAATTCCACGTGGACGCCCTGTGTTCATTTTGCCCATCTGCAGCTTTCCTACGTGTTTCCGTCCCCCGTTTGGGCAGAAAACCCCTTCCTGGTCTATCCACACTGCATTTGATGATGAACAGTTGATTAAAATCCATTTGTGAACCCAAATAACTGCTTCCCGATTAATTATCCCGCTTCCAGGACAACAGTCCGGACTGACCCTAACCCTACGACAGGAGCACTGGTCCTGACTCTTGGAGGAGACATTACATTGCGGCCGGCCTGGTGCACAGTCATGGGTTGCTTTGAGAGGTCCTTAGAGAATGGAATATCAAACAGCTTCCTTTTTGGAGAATGTTTGAGGCAGTTTCCTGACTGGAAAGAGATGAATCAGCTGATGATCACTAAGCCCCTGGTGAAAAGCAAGCCGCTACACATGTTTCAGGAGATGTCCAAGGTAATTATAGGGAGAAATTTGCCAGAGTAAGCTGTTACTTTATACCACAGTTCACCATCACAACAGTGGGATGCCACTACTTTGAAGAATATTCTTCCTAAGTGTGCCGTCAAACATTGATCCCCTACCCAACCCCATAAAATCATTTAATAAAAACTGAAAGAGCTGCAGATGCTGTAAATCAGCAACAAAAAAACAGAAGTTGCTGGAAAATCTCAGCAGATCTGGCAGCATTGGTGGGGAGAGAAGCAGAGTTAACATTTTGAGTCCAATAGGAGTTGTCCTCAGAACAGTAGCTTATTACTGACTTCATTAAACTAATCCACAGATTGAATCGATACCTGTTAGATGATTAATTAGTAGAAAATTGTCATTAGCCTGACAAATAGTGTTACAGATGCAGTTAGCTCAGCTACGGTATTATGGGGTGGCAGAGCAATCTAGAGGGGCTGAATGGCCTATTCCCACTCATAATTTGTACATGGGTTTGTTTAAGGTGTAAACAGTGCTATAAGCATGTATCTGTTCTTTGAGTGTTCTTTACAATTACTTATTTTGGAGAGAGAGAGGGTCCCAAAGTTGGTGGACCAGCCTGAAGTACACTCCTTCCCATTTAATAGCCTCTCCGCCCAGTCTCTCTGTTTCTGGTGCCTGTGAAAATCCTATCATTAAAAGTCTAAATCCTGTTGTAGCAGAAAATGGTAGAAGACTGTGAGGATGTGGACGGCTTGGAAATCTTGTTGATTGAGGTCTGCATCTCTCCCGGTGCTTAAACAAGGCCAGGATCAGCTGCTTCCCCCACCAACTCTGTGTAAGCGTGATTGTCAGCTGATTAAAGACACACAGTGGGACCTGCCTTTTGTACGGCATGCTGTCAGTGGGTGGAGGGCCCTGTTAACAAGATCAGTTCTGCTCCTTTCTTTCATTGTACGGTTTTTCCCTGGTTGGTAGTGAGACAGAGGTCAGGGGTGGGAGGAGGGGCAGGACCTGGGTTGGGGTTGGAGGGGACGCGGTGTAAGGCTCTCTCACGATGGCAGCTGATCGAAAGGAAGGCCTTGAGAGCCTTGAAGAAAAGTGCAGAATGAGGAAGTGGCTGGCCCGTCTTTTTTTTTTGTTCGTAGCGACACGGCTATTTCTGTTGTCTCACTTTTGTGTATTGTTCCTGCCCATCTTCCTGTTCTCACTAAAGAAACAGGAAGCTTGTGCTAAATGCAATCAGCTCCCCACACTACACCACACTGTAATCAGCAGAGCTGGTGCTATAACCTTTTTCAATTTGTTTACATTCTCTAGCCTCTAAGACATCCCTTAAATCACAGGAGTGGTACAAGGCACCATTTTTCCAGGGGGACACACCAATAGTACTGGACCAGTGTACAAGGGGGTTTTAACCAGTGGACAAAACTGGTCTGACACCAGTAACACTCGTCTCAGGGCCACTAATGCGGTTCCTAAAATCAGTAACCCTGGCCATTGTGAGAGTAATACTGGTTTTGGATTCCACATGTTATACACCCAGTAACACTGGTCACTATGCCAGTGAGCTGGGTCTTGGAGCCAGCACTTGTATAGGCCCAGTAACACTGGTTACTGTGTGAGTAATACTGGTCTTGGAGCCAGTATGAGTAATGGGACCAGTAACACTAGTTACTGTGTGAGTACTCAGAGCCAGTATGAGTAATGGGACCAGTAACACTGGTCGCTGTCACAGTAATATTGACCTTGGAGCCAGCACAAGTTCTGGGACCAGCACCACTGGTCACTGTGCCAGTAATAATGTTCTTGGAGCCAGCACAGATTATGGGACCAGTAATACTTGTAAGGTGCAAGTACAATGTCCAATGACTTGAACCTCTGTGCCACTGGTCTTTGACCAAATTGTTACTATTTGCAAAATAATTACAAAACAATCATCACTACCTTACTTTCAAGGTTTTACAGAGGGGCGAAATTTGCCAGGGATTTCAATCAGTTGCGAAGGCTGCTCAAGTGTTAAAGAGACCCCAGAACTGAGAAGTTGGGGTGGTATTCTGCTCCTCATTTGCCAGCAGTTTTGGATGTGGTGAAAGGGAAGTTGTTGAGACGTAAGTTGCCTCAGAGGGACGATTCGGCCCTGCAGGAGGCCATTCAGCCCATCTTAGCCATGTGTGCAAGCCGTTCACTTACCCTACTCTCCCAAGCTGTTGCCTGGCAACCCTGTGGATGTCTCACCTCAAGAGGAACATTTGGAAAGATGACACATCCAGGAGGTGGGTATAAAGCAGGTACTTGGGAGGTTGGTGACACCTACGCTGTGTGTGGTGGCTTATTTGTGCGGCCACTTTTGGTAGACTTTTTTAATTGTCTGGTGCTTCGGTACCGAGTAGAATTCCGGTTGAAACCAGACGTGTGCTAATCATTTCTCTCTCTGTTGGTTCCCCAGACTTATATCTTCACAGATGATGAGGATGAGGAGCTGACAATCAGGACAGGTGAGGCCTACACTGTCTCAGTTGCAGAGTATACAAACAATGGCACATGGGGCACCTCAGTGAGGTAGCAATGAGCTGGTGAATGTGGCGAGGGCACAAGTGACGTTCCCATGAAGTGGAATGGTTGATCGAAAGAACTAGAAGGTACCATCTCCATGAGTGAGCAGTAGAATTCTGGAATGAGGCCATCTGGCCCATCAACTCCACAGAGAGCATCTTACCTCAATCCAGCCCCTCGCTATCCCCATAACCCCTTATTAACCGTGCCTGTGCATCCCTGGACACCCATGAGGGCACTTAACACAGCTTATCTGCCTGATCCACAGATCTCCTGGGCTTTTGGAGGAAACCAGAGCAAACCTGCACAGACATGGGGAGAATGTGCAAACTCTCTACATACGCTCACCTAAGGCTGGATTTGAACCTGGGTCCCTAGAGCTGTGGGGCAGCGATGCTAAGCACTGAGCCACTGTGCCATCCATTTGAGCCTGAGACTTCTCTTAAGTCAACAACCACAATGCAGACACGCTTTCAGCCCAACCAAATACAAATCTCATTTGAACTTCCAGCAGGATCTCTGGATAAGGCAGGACTCAATGATCCTGAAGCTCTGGTCTTTATGATAACTCCCTTAATGCTATGATGCCTAAGAAATGCAACAAGATCTGGACAATATCCAGGCTTGGGCTGGCACATGGTGAGTAACTTTCGTGCCATACAAATGCCAGGCAATGACTATCACCAGTAAGGGACAATCTGGACACTGCCCCTTGACATTTAGTGGTGTTGTTATCGCTGAATCTCCCACTGTCAACATCCTGGGGGTTACCATTGACTTGAAACTCGAAATTGTACCAGCCACGTGAGTACTGTGGTTGTGGGAGCGTGTCGGAGGCTGGGAATTCTGCAGCGAGTGACTCTCAGGGCCTGTCTACCATTGATAGGGCACAGTGATGGAATACTCCCCACTTGCCTGGATGGGTGCAGCCCCAACAACACTCAAGAAGCTTGACACCATCCAGGACAAAGCAGCCCACTTGATTGGCACCACATCCACAAGCATCCACTCCCTCCACCACCGACGCTCAGTAGCAGCAGTGTGTACTATCTACATGATGCACTGCCGAAATTCACCAGAGATCCTCAGACAGCACCTTCCAAACCTGTTACCACTTCCATCCAGAAGGACAAGGGCAACAGATACATGGGAACACCACTACTATCCTGACTTGGATATATATCGCCATTCCTATACTGTAACTGGGCCAAAATCCTGGAATTCCCTCCCTAGGGGCATTGTGGGTCAACCTACAGCAGGTGGGCTGCAGCAGTTCAACAAGGCGGCTCACCTCCACCTTCTCAAGGGGGCAACTATGGTCAGGCAATAAATGCTGGGCCCAGCCAGAGACATCCACATTCTGCACTTGAATTTAAAAAGTGGGTTGAACATTGATATGCATGGGTTACCTTGAGCCTTAAGAGCATTCTGTGAAGAGGGGGTGGAATTGGTAGAATATATTTTTAATGAATTTGTTCAGTGATGTTATGACATAACTCTGGAGCAGGTAGGACTTGAACCCAGGCCTCCTAGCTCAAAGGCAGGTGCAGTACCACTGCACCGGTCTAAGTTTTAAGGACATTTTCATAGAGGTAGTTGTATATTATTTGTAAGCAGGTCGGAAACATTAACTGGGGATTGACTTCACCCCCTGAAATTAGTGTTTATGCTGCACTGAAGCCTGTTTCCCATCTTTCTTCAGTGAAATCTGTCTGATTACATCAATCCCTGCATTCTCTTCTCTCTCGTGACCGTCTGTCTTTTGCTTAAATATACATAACTTAATCACTCTGACTCCTCTTGTTCTTTTCACTGTGGAGGTTGTCAGTTTGGAGGGTAATGTCGAGGGAAGTTTGGAGATTGTCTGCAGAGGCTGGTGCAGATCGTTCTTACTGAATAGAGGTGAGGGCTGTTGCTGTTGAAGGTGGTGGAAAAGGAAGGAATCTCTTACACTCTGAGTGGCAGAACCCTTAGGAGTGTTGATGTGCAGCGGGATCTGGGTGTGCAGGTCCACAGATCATGGAAAGTGGCAACACAGATAGATAGGGTGGTTAAAAAAGAGCCTATGGCATGCTTCAGAGACAGTAGGAACTGCAGATGCTGGAGAATCTGAGATAACAAGGTGTAGAGCTGGATGAACACAGCAGGCCAAGCAGCATCAGAGGAGCACAAAAGGTGACGTTTCGGGTCTGGACCCTTCTTCAAAAAAAGCAGACACAAAAGCAGCGTTCGAGAAGCACCTGGACAAGTACATGAATAGAAAGGGAATAGAGGGATATGGATCCTGTAAGTGAAAGCAGTTTTGTATGGAAGGGCAAGATGTGTCAGCACAGACTTGGAGGGCTGAAGGGCCTGTGTGTGTGCTGTATTGTCCTTTGTTCTTTGTTTTGTTTATTTTAAATTTGTTTTATTCATTCAAAGTTAAAAAGAAGTATGTACGTAAACACATCCTTTTTATCACTGCGCAAGCAAACCCATATAATTTCTTATCTAAAAATGCCTGAAGAAGAGAATGAGAACGGTTTGCCTGTAATTCCATTATTTCTTTGTTTGACCACGTTGCAACCAGAACTGAGGATTTCGTGTTGCTAACATTTTTGTGTTGTGGTGGTATTCACAGAAACATAGAAAGATTACGGTGCGGAAGGAGGCCGTTCAGCCTCATTACTACCCCTACTATCTAGTCCAGCTCAATTACTTAGTGCCAATCTCTTGCTTTTACCCCTTAAACCTGCACACCATTACTATCCCAATAAATAACCATCCAATGCCCTCTCGAATACCTCAATTGATCCTGCCTCCACTAAATTTCCGGGCAGTGCATTCCGCACCCTAACTACAAACTTCGGGGAGAAAAAAAGTCTGTCCTCGCTCATTACAAATTGGGATGCTACCTGCAAAGAAGGGTTTGCTGTTACCACTCACAGGGATTGACCCAGGCTGCATTGGACTTTAGCAGCAGCACCTGTCGGTTTTCTGCCCTTAAATTGCAGCTGGCATTGTACAACTCCACAGATATCACAAATGCCATTTTTGTTCATCTCGTGCAAGGTGCCCTTCCGTTACTAAGAGTGGACCATGTCGTTTTTTTTACTTATTACTTATTTATAGAACCATACAGTCATACAGCACAGAAACAGACCCTTTGGTCCAACCAATCCATGCTGACCACAATCCCAAATTAAAGTAATCCCGCCTGCCTATGTTTGGCCCATATCCCTTCAAACATTTCTTATTCATGTACACCTCTAAACTTCCTTCAAACATTGTAACGATCCACACCTACCACTTCCTCTGGAAGTTCATTCTACACATTAACCCCACTCCCTGTGTAACAAGGTTGCCCCTTGTTTTCTTTTAATCTTTCTCCTCTTACCTTAAAAAAAAGTCCCCTCGTCTTGAAATCCCTCCACCCTGGGGAAAAGACACTGCCATTCACCCTACCTGTGCCCTTCATGATTTTATAAACCTCTATAAGGTCACACCCAGCCTCCTTTGCTCCAGGGGAGAAAGGTCCCAGCCTCGCCATATATCTCTCACCCTCCAATTCCAGGCAGTATCCTGGTAAATCTTCTTAAATTTGTTCCCTTTCCATGAGAAAACAATCCTAGCCTTTCTAATCTGCCCTTTATAGTTCAATTTCTCCATCGCAGGCTACATCCTTGTGAAACTGTTCCGCACACCCTCTAGTACTACCACACATTGTATGTCGTGTATAGAATATTCTTCAGAGCACGCCCCACTGTAATGTTTTATGAGGGATTATGGACACACACTGGCACATACTCACTCATGTATGTAGGCACACACACGCACTGACTCTCCGTCACATACTGTGTGTCTCTCTCTCACATACACGTACACTCTCTCCCACATTCATGCATGCGCGCACACGCACACAGACCGGCTCTCACACAAGTACACACACACTCTCTTGCAAACACACACTCTCATGGTCACACTCTCTTGCACACGCTGTCTTGCGCACACTCGCTGTTGCACACATGCCGTCTCGCACGCACTTTCACTCTTTCTCCCACACCTTAGCATATGCGCTCTCGAATGCGCTCTCGCTCTGGCTCTCACGCATGCTGTCACACACATATATACGTATACACACACACACGTACTCATACACGCACACACAGATCTGTCATGCTCATTGTTTGCCTGGTTTCCCTCTCCATGCCCTGTGTGGTAGTTAAATACAGATAATACAGGCTGCAGTAAATTACCCGGAAATGACTGCTCAATTGAAAAGAAAGACCCAAGAAGCGATCCAACACATTTGTTTAAAAGGAAACTTGTCTTTCTATCATGATTTTCAAGACCCCAGGAAATGCACAGCTAGTGAAGTCAGTTTGGAATGCAGCCACCGTGTGAATGAGGAAAAGCTAGCGTCCGGGTTCAGTGGGTAATCGGGAAGGCCAGTGGCAAGTTGGCATTTTACCAAAGGGAATGGAATCTATAAATGGGGAAGCCTTGCTAATACTGTACAACGCTGTCATCAGACTGTAATAGCATTTCGGTCCCCTTAGCTAGCGGAAGGAATACTGGGATTGGAGGCAGCCCGGGGAAGTTAACCAGGCTGGTGCTGGGTTGGAGCTGTCTTACGAGGAGACGTGCGGCTTGTACTCCATTAGAGTTTAGAAGAAAGAGAGGCGACCTTATTGAAATTTATAAGATTCTTGGGCACTTGGCAGATTAGCCACAGAGAAGTTGTCTCCCCTTCTGGGAGAGTATAGAGCCAGAAGGTACAATCTCAACATAAAGTTCACCCATTTAAGACAGAGTTGAGAGTGGAGAAACTGTGGAATTCTTTCTTGCAGAGGGCTATTCAGTCTAGGTTGTTAAAACATACACAAGTGAAATAGATGGATCTTTAACCCATAAGTGAAACAAGGGCTATGGGGGAAAAAGCAAGAAAGTTGAGTTGAGGATGATTTGATCAGCCATGATCTCATTGAATGGCAGAGCAGGCTTAAGGAGCTGAATGGCCTACTTCTGCTCCCGCATCTTCTGGTTGAATAGCCTCAGGAGAAGTGATGGCCTCATGGTGTTATTGCTGGACTGTTATTCCAGAGACCCAAGTAATGTCCTGGGGACCCGTGTTCGAATCCCACCATGGCAGATGGTGGAATTTAACTTCAATAAAAATCTGGAATTAAGAGCCTGACAACAGCCATGAATCCATTGTTGTCTGTCAGGAAAAACTCATCTGGTTCACTAATATCTCTTGAGTGAAGGAAACTGCCATCCTTACCTGGTCTGGCCCACATGTGACTCCAGACCCACAACAATATGGTCGACTCTTAATGGCCCTCTGGGATGGGTAATAAATGCTGGCCTAGCAATGCTCTCATCCTGTGAATGCATTAAAAGAAAAGGTTTGTTTAGGGAGATAAATCGATAGGGAAGGGCTGAGTTGAGGCAAGAATTGATGGCCACAGACAGCGTGGCCTTCTTCCGTCGTTCAAATGTTCTCATGCGGTGAAGTGAACAGGGAGCCAGCTGGCCTGATTATCAGCTTCTCAGGTGTACCAACTGGCTTGCTGTTGAGTTCATCTGAGTCAGCGCCATTGGCTCTGAGCTATCCACCGTTCATCATGTGAATGATCTGGTCCATTTCCACCTCTCTCCAAACAGGTCACCGAGTGATCAATACAAACTGCTCATCAGCACACAGCCGCCAAGCCTTGTCCTGCAAGATGGCCGCCGAGTACGATGTGTTCATCGCATCACGTCTGAAGTAAGTTGTTTGGGGCGTGCAGCTGTGAGGGATGAGGAAGGGTGGTCATTGAAAACAGCACTTTTTGACCTTAGAAGGATAGTAGGTTGGCACAATATTGTGGACTGAAGGGCCTGTAGTGTGCTGTGCCGTTCTATGTTCTAGCACCTAAGCATTGAGGACTCCCCCACCCCCAGTCTCTGTGGAGCTTAGGGTGCTGCACCTCAGGTTGTCCTGCTCAGTGCCTGTACGATTTACCTCAGCACCTCGGTTGTCCGCTCTTTAACCTCTAACCTCTAACCTCTCCCCTCCTTTGTGCTTATCCCTCAGGTGGTTTTGCCATGTTGACGATGATAATTATGTCAATGTTCGAGCCCTGTTGAACCTGCTGTCAAGTTTCCCTGAGGCGCAGGACGTCTATGTTGGAAAGCCCAGTCTGGACCGACCAATCGAAGCATCTGAAAAGTTGCCAAACAATAAAACAGTAAGCGACGTCACAAAAGAAATGCTGACTTTTCGGAGGTATTTATTGAGTAGAATGGCCCAGCAGAGAAGGAGGCCACTTGGCCAATCATGTCTGTACTGGCTGTCCTGCTTTTCTCACACATTGTTGAAAACTTTGCCTGATTCCAGTTTGAAAGTTAGAATTGAATCTACTTCAGCCACCCAATTTTTATTTTTGAATTGTCGCTGGGCGTCAGGTGTCTGTGACAACATATGCAGGAAAATGCTCCATCATTGGCCTGTTCATGTGTTTGCAATGCTCTTGACGAAAAGATGCTTTGTTACTTTGGCCCCTCTGTGGTACTTGCAAGTTCAGTTAAAGGGGAAAATTGCAGTGGAGATACCTGGCCGCAACATGCCTTTATTCCTCCAGTATCCTTCGGAGTCTGTGGTAATAAGCATGATTTAGCGTGACTTGGTGTAATTAGCAGAACTCCCTGACTGGAGTAAAGGACTGTCCCTTCACATCTTGTTCCTGGATTTAGAAATTACACAGTTGTCCAATACTGTACTGCAGTGTTTGGGGAACATTGCAACACCACTGCTCAACTTTCATTCTTGGGTGATCATTAAGGATGCAAAAAAAATGTTATTTTAAAAAAAAGTCACTTCACAGGATGTGGGCGTTTCTGGCTGGGCCAGAATTTACAGTCCGTCCCCAGCTGCCCTCGAGAAGCTAGTGCTGAGCTGCATTCTTGAAACGCAGCAGTCCGTGTTCTTTAGGTAGATCCACATTGCCCTTGGGGAGGGAATTCCAGGATTGTGACCCAGCGACAGTGAAGGAACGGTGAAATATTCCCAAGTCAGGATGGTGAGAGGCTCAGAGGGGAACTTGTAGAGTGCGTTATTGCCCTTGTCTGCTGCTCTTACCCTTCTGTATGAAAATGGTCGTGGGTTTGGAAAGTGCTGCTGGAGGAGCCTTGTGATTAAAGAGAATTGTGCAAGGACTTATGTTTGTTGCTGGCTCATCTCTAGTTGCCCCTGAGATGGTGGTGACTGCCTCCTTGAATTGCTATAGTCCACGTATTATAGGAAAACTCTCAGTGCTGTTAAGGAGGGAATTCCAAGATTTTGACCCAGCAACAGTGAAGGAACAGGATATGTTTCCAAGTCAGGATGGTGAGTGGCTTAGAGGGGAACTTACAGGGGGTGGTGTTCCCATGTATCTGCTGCCCTTGTCCTTCCTAAATGGAAGTGGTCGTGGGTTTGGAAAGGGCTGTTTGAGGATATCTGGTGCATCTTGCAGATAGTACACACTGCTGCTATTGAGGGTCAGTGTTGGAGGGAGTTGATGTTTGTGGATGTGGTGCCAATCAAGCGGCTGCTTTGTCCTGGATGGTGTCAAGCTACTCGAGTGTCTTTTTGGCTGCACCCATCCAAGAAAGTGAGGAGTATTCCATCCCACTCCTGACTTGTGCCTTGTAGATGGTTGGCAGGCTGTGGGGAGTCAGGAGGTGGGTTACTCACCACGAGATTCAATCTCTCACTTTCTCTTGTAGCCACTGTGTTTGTGTGTTACTAAGTTGAGTCGTAGGAAGTTCTTCAATTGTTTCGGCACCAATTTTTGCCTTTAACCATAAATGCACTGGCTCACAGTTCCCTCACTGGGATTGAGTTCCATGGACATTGATGCTTTGTTGAACAGCTCTTTGTGTTTTTAGACAATCAGCTCAGCCTCTGACTGCAGGGACAAACCACTCAGTCTAACTCAGTCTCTGGGCGGTGTTATTAGGGGGTAGATACAGAGGAAAAATTTGCATTCATGTAGCACCTCTAACAGTCTCAGAATGCCCATAAGTATCCTGCAGCCAGTGGAGCACTTTTGAAGTGTTGTCACTGCTACAATGTGGGAAACACTTCAGCGTGCAGGTGCACAGCATGATCCCACAAATAGCAATCTGATAGCAGCCAGATAGTTGTCCCCCCCCCCCCCCCCCCCCCCCAGTTGTTGCTGTAAATATTGGCCACATCAGCTCTTCCTCAAAGGCAGTGCTGTGAGATCTCTTATTCATTCACGGGACATGAGCACTGGGCCAGCTTTTACCGCTAACTGTTCTATTCTGGAGAAGGGTCACCGGGCCCAAAACGTTAACTCTGTCTCTCTCAACCGATGCTGCCAGATCTACTGAGTTTTTCTACCAATTTCTGATCTTCCAATATTTATAGTTTTGTCTTCTGTTGCCCTTGTGCCTTGAACTGCAGCAGTCCACGCGTTTTTGGGACACCCATGTGTTCTGTCCTCCATTTGAGAAGACTCTATTTAAGCAACACGGTGACTCGGTGGTTAGCGCCGCTGCTTCTCAGCCCCAGGGACCCGGGTTCGATTCCAGCCTCGGGCGACTGTCTGCCTGGAGTTTGCACATTCAGGGTTTGAGTGAAGATTTGTAGCTTGGGGGCTGGTTATGGGTGTTGGTGTGGTTGCAAGCAGTGGGGCTATACGGTGGCTCAGTGGTTAGCACTGCTGTCTCACAGTACCAGGGGCTTGTGTTCAATTCCACCCTCAGGCAACTGTCTGTGTGGGTTTCCTCCCGCAGTCCAAAGATGTGCAGGTTAGGGTGGATTAGCCATGCTAAATTGCCCGTAGTGTCCAGGGATGTTCAGGCTAGGTGGTTGAACTATGGGAAATGCAGAGTTACATGGATAGGCTCGGTGAGTCTGGATGGGATGCCCTTTGGAGGGCCAGTGCAGACTTGACGGGCTGAATGGCCTGTTTCCACAGGATTCTATAACAGTAGGAACTGCAGATGCTGGAGAATCTGAGATAACAAGGTGTAGAGCTGGATGAACACAGCAGGCCAAGCAGCATCAGAGGAGCAGGAAAGCTGATGTTTTGGGCCTAGACCCCCCTTCAGAAAAGGATTTGGACCTCAAACGTCAGCTTTCTTGCTCCTCTGTTGCTGTCTGGCCTGCTGTGTTCGTCCAGCTCCACACCTTGTTATGTCTAACAAGCCAGATGGGTTTTCTTTTAAACTAACAGTCGATGGTTTCATCAAAGAGAGAGGCAGCCTCCTGGTGACAAATTGGTTTTAAATTTTACAGCATCTGTAATGGGATTTGAACCGCTGGTCCTTGGGATTACGAGCTCATTAACGTTACCATCAACTCCCCGTAAATGGGGCCGCCTGGCTTTTTTATTTTTGTGATAACCGCAGAAAAACAGTGAGTCTGTAGATGAGAGGGGATGATAATTCCACCTTAATGTTTGCAGAGATCTGTCTTCTTCTGGTTTGCCACTGGTGGAGCTGGATTTTGTATTAACCGGGGACTGGCATTGAAGATGGCACCTTGGGCAAGGTAAGGGGTTCAACTGCAGGCTATTGTGAGGAGGATGTGTGGGATTTTAATGGGACTGAGTTCTCCCGACAGGAAAAGTTTTATCACCTGCTGTTTGAGCCCTCCTGTGCTTCCCAAGCATAGCGCAACGCTCACGTAATGTCAGATTTTGTCCGATTTTCTGGATCAAGAACCTGCAGAGCCCCATGTTCCCTTCCTTCAACCGAGATGATCACCATGAAGACTTGGAGTGCACAGTCTACAATTAAAGGTTAATAGTGTCAGGGAGATGAAGAAAGCAGTTTCTCTCCATGTCACCGATCTTCTAGGTTGGTCTGGAGTCTCCAGTGTTAATAAAAGATTCATCTCTGGGAAGCTTATGGGAGCAACACTTGTGGGAGAAGAGCCATGAGGGCCACAATAAAGAAGACAACCTTTTGGTAATATTTTTATTCATGAGATCTAAAGATATTTTGAATGGATGTGGAGAGATAGTTCTCCTGTGAGGACAGATTTAGCCAAACAGGGAGGGGTGTGGCCAATGGAGAGAAAAAGTCATGTGATGAAACCTTCTGGAATTTTCCCAACCCATGTCATGGACGTGCTGCTGTGACTTTCAAAAACTGAAAGAACTGTGGACGCTGTAAATCAGGAACAAAAACAGAAGTTGCTGGAAAAGCTCATCCCGTCTGGCAGTGTCTGTGAACAAAAAAACAATCAGAGTTAAGATTTCAGGTCCAGTGATGCTCTGACGAAGGGTCAACGGACCTGAAACGTTAACTGGCCTTTTTTTGTTCTTCACAGATGCTGCCAGACCTGCTGAGCTTTTCCAGCAACTTCTGTTTTTGTGCTGTGAATTTTGACCAGTTGAGGCTACCATATGCACATGTACCAGCAGAGGGAGTCTGCTGGGACGTGATTGCCATTGTAGTTCTCATTCTCAATGTCTCTGGCTCAATGTATAACTCTTTTTGCATCCAAAAACTCCTGGGCAGTGCTAGCATTTAATTGTACAAGGCTGGGTACTTGCGGAGGAAGAAGAGGACTGAGGGACAGAAGGGATCAAAATAGTTACAGGCCTCGTATAGAACATAGAACATTACAGCACAGTATAGGCCCTTCGGCCCTCGATATTGTGCCGACCTGTCATACCAATCTGAAGCCCATTTAACCTACACTATTCCATGTACGTCCTTGTATAAGATACTACCCCAAAAGTATTTCATCCAGACACAGGTGGGGGACGCTGAGACACAGGACCAGGCCGAGGGAGATGGTGTGAATGAGAGAGGTGGGGCAAGAGATAGAGAAGGAGTGACAGAGAGATTATGTGAGACAGTGGGAGTGATGGCTAGAGTGAATGAGACATGGGAGAGGCACAGGAAGAGAGGGAGTGAGAGAGAGGTGAAGAGGTTGAAAGAGGAAAAGGGGTGGGGAGTGAGTGGATGGGTGAGGGGAGACGGAGTTTTGGAAGGTAGAAAAATTGAGACAAAGAGGGGCGGGGGGGAGAGATGGAGTAATAGAGTGGTAGAAAGATTGGGAGAGGGGCAGAGGGAGAGGGGAGACAGTGAGCATTAGGGGCTGGGGGAGAGACAGGGATAGAGAGATGCAGGGTGGGGTGGTCATGAAGAGAGAGAAAATAGAGATAAGAGCATAATTTTTCCATCCTTGGACGTGCCAGGAGAGGCGTCCAGAAAGGGAAATCATTGTGTCCTGGGGAGCTGCGCCCTCCCTATAGAGTGCTGGGGGGAGAAGGTCCATTAGAAAAACTTCCTTGACTTACCAGCCACTTAGAAGTCTCCGCTCAACACCTTCCAGATTTATCCCCCTTCCCTATGGCTGAGAGAAATGTCTGGTTTCTTGGCTGTGTAACCAAGGTGACCGGCCCAGTAGGTTTGTGGCAGACCCCTATTTGTCTATTTCAAGGGCATTTGGTGACATGGGGCATAAGAGTGGCATCTGTAAGGCAAGCCTTTACCCTTGCCTCTGATGCCCGCTCCCCATGATGCCCCACCTCCCGAGAAACTAAAGAAAAAGGACCTGCTTCCTCTTTTGGATCCATGAGATGGTTACCAGAAGGGTGCTAACCTATGCCTGAGCTAAGACTCTGTGGTTAAGGCCTGCGATTAGCTGAGAAGTTTGCCCAGTCAATTCTCAACAGGCTCATTGGACATGCAATGTGGACAAACTTTCTTGGCTGTGTTGGCGGTAGGTTCGTTGGCTTGAACTCACCCATCCCATTCGCTCTCGTGCGCACTCGCAGTCGCATTCATGCACTCGCACTCACGCACTTGCATCTCCCTCGCTCTCTCCCTCGCATGCGCGCTCCCCCTCTCACATACCACAGAGAGAGACAGCGATACAGACACAGACACACAAACACGTTCACATAAAGTGTGCCAATTAAAAGAACAAAACAGAAGACCGTTTCAGCATAGAAACAGGCCCTTCAGCCCTCCAATCCTGTGCCGATCATCATACCCTAACTAATCTAGAAAACAAAGCTTCTGCCTTTATTCAGTCTGTATCACTCGGTACCCTCCATATTCATGTAACCATCCAGATGTTGCCATGTGCCCACGACCACCACCTCCTCTGGAAATGCAATCCAGGCTCCTAGCACTCCCTGCATGAGAAGCCTCCCTCACACATCTCCCTTAAACTTTCCCCCTCTGACCTTCTGGAACCTCACTTGTGGTCAAGGCGGATGTGAAAGTATCTGCCAATGCCCTGGCTCTTTCTTCCCTTGCCTCTCCGCCTGAGATAGATCCCATCTGGCCCTGGGGGCTTGTCGACCTGAATGCAATTTAGGATACCCAAAACTTCCTCTTCCAATATGACATTCTCTAAGAGTATTCATACGCTCGTCCCTGACCTCAACATCAGCCATGTCCTTTCCTTGGTGAATATTGATACAAAGTACTTATTAAGGATCCCCCCCTCCCCCGCTTCCTGTTGCTCTAAGTATAGCTTCCATCCTCCGTCCTTGAGTGGGCCTACTCTTTCCTTTGCTACCCTCTTTCTTCTAATATATACATAAAAATCTTTGGAATTCCCCATGACCCGGTTTGCTAAAGACATTCCATGGCCCCTTTTAGCCTTCCTAATTCGGCGTTTAAATTCCTTCCTAATCTTTCTATACTTCTCAAGGGGTTCACCACTTTGAAGCCACCTAGACCTATCATGTGCTTCCTTTTTACTTTTGACTAAGCTTACAATTTCCCTTGTGCCCATGGTTCCTGAATCCTGCCATCCCTATCCTTCAGTTTTGCAGGGACATGCATGTCCTGCACTTTAATCAACTGGTCCTTAAAAGCCTCCCACGTGCGAGATGTGTTGCCCTTGAATAACTGCTCCCAATCCCCACTCTCCAGTTCCTGTCTAATTTGGGTGTAATTGGCTCTGGCCTAGTTAAGCACCCTCATCCTAGAGCCACTTGTGTCCTTTTCCATGACTATTTGAAATCTTATGGAATTATGGTCACTAAGCCCTAAATGCTCTCTACTGACACATCAGTGACCTATCCTGACTCATTCCTCGGATAAAGTCTAATATGGCCTACTCTCAGGTTTTATTGTCAACATACTGCCTCAAAAATCCCTCCTGGACACAACTAACAAATTGCTCTCCATCTGAGCCCCTTGCTCTATGGAAGTCCCAGTCAATACGAGGAAAACTGAATTCCCCTACGACAGCAACCCTGCTCTTTTCACACTTTTCCAGTATCTGACTACATATCTGCCCCTCTGTCTCCCATGGGGTTTTGGGAAGTCTATGTACAACTCCCAACGTTGTGATTTCACCCTCCCTATTCCTGACCTCCATCCATAATGCCTCACTGCAAGATCCCTCCAATGTGTCCTCCCTCAACACAGCAGAGATTTGATCCCTAATCTGCAATGCAACCCCTTCTCCCCTTTCTGTCCCATCTAAAACGGCAATATCCAGGAATGTTAAGCCGCCAGTCCTGTCCCTCCTTTAACCATGTCTCTGTAATGGCAATAACACCATAATTCCGTGCAGTAATCCATGCTATTGGTTCATCTGATTTACCTGCTATGCTTCTTGCATTGAAGTAAATGCTTTCCAGTCCCTCTGAGCCCGGAGACTCCCCTCTGTCTGCTTCTCCCCTGTGCTATGCATGTCTCAGTTTCTCCTTTGTCCGAGTCCCTGCACTTCCTGGTCTGTTGTTCCGGTCCCCATCCCCCTGCCAAGCTAGTTTAAACCCACCCGAAGAGCTCGAGCAAACCTCCTGCCCAGGATATTGGTGCCCCTTGAGGTAATGTGCGAATATAAGTTTATCCTATTGTGTTGTGGTAATTACGATGAAGCGTTACAAAACACTTGCACTTTGAAACTGAAATATGGTTTGTTTTGCAATTAGCAATGGGAATTTTATGAACACAGCAGAGAGGATCCGTCTCCCTGACGACTGCACCATCGGTTACATCGTTGAGGCCGTCCTGGGTGTCAATCTGATCCACAGCCCTCTCTTTCACTCCCACCTCGAGAACCTGCAGTTAGTTTCCAAATCCCAGGTTCAAAGCCAGGTAGGTGTTCCATGTTTTCCTGGTTGAGTCTCACACGCACTGACCAGGTTCAGTGCCTTACACTCAGTGATTTAATGCAACTCACTCTTTTCCCTATAGCTTTAGCAGCCTGATGATGCCTGGGAACTGTTTAATGGCGATTCTCCAATGCAGACCCATGACTTGGTAATTCTGTGGGTGACACCAGACTTGATGATATAGTGGACAGTGAAGAAGGCTATCTCAGTGTACAATGGGATCTTGGTCATCTGGGCCAATGGGCTGAGGAGTGGCAGATGGGATTTAATTCAGATAAATGCGAGGTATTACTTTTGGGTAAGGCAAACCAGGGCTGGATTTAGAAAGTTAATGGCAGGACCCTGGGGAGTGCTGTTGGCCAGAGAGTCCTAGGGGATGCAGGGACACAGTTTCCTGAAAGTGGCATCGCAGGTAGACAGGGTGGTGAAGAGGGCATTTGGCACATTTGCCTTCATCAATCAAACTGTCAATCCAGAGACCCAGATAACATTCTGAGGCCCTGGGTTCAAATCCCGCCACGACAGCTGGTGGAATTTGAATTCAATAAAAAAAGTCTGGAATTGAGAATCTAGTGATGACCATGAACACGTTACAGTACAGCAGTTGGAATGTCATGTTGTGGCTGCACAGGACATTTGGAGTACTGTGTGCAGTTCTAGTTGCCCTGCTATAGGAAGGATATTATTGAATTGGAGAAGGTTCAGAAAAGATTTACCAGGATGTAACCGAGATTAGCAGGTTTCTAAGTCTATGCTGGAAGTTCAGGGACGTTTTACTTAAACCCTGGAGCACAGGAGGTTGACCTTATTAGAAGTTTATAAAATTATGAAGGGCATGATAATGATAAACCAAAGGTATTTTCCCCAGTGTATGGGAGTGCAAAACTAGAGAGCGTAGGTTTAAGTTGAAAGGGGAAAGATTTAAGAGTTTTCACACTTCTTCATGCAGAGGGTGGTGTGTGCATGGAGCTGCCAGAGGAAGTGGTGGAGGCTGGTACAGTTACAACATTTAAAAGGCTTTTGTACAGATACATAAATAGGAAAGGTTCAGAGGATATGAGCCAAATGTAGGCAAATTGGATTAGTTCAGTTTGGGAACATGGTCAATTTGGACGAGTTGGACCGAAGAGTCTGTTTCTGTGCTGTATGACACTGATCCTTGGATACAGCATTGCTTTGGATTTACAGCACGGATACAGGCCATTCGGCATCGGCGTTCCCTACCTGCCATCCATCTTCATCTATCCCTACCTGCCATCCATCTTCATCTATCCCCATCGGCAAACGTCACTCTTCTTTTGAACTCTCATCGGGGCGGGTTGTATCAGACTCAAAACGTCAACTTCTTTTGTTTCAAGGCATGTAGAGAAAGTGGGAAGTGATTGCCATTGAAGGGTTCATCCAGAGACCCATGTGATGTTTTGGGGATTCAAGTTCAAATCTCACAACAGCTGCTGGTGGAATTTGCGTCCAATAATTGAAATAAAAATATGGAATTAAATGTCAAATGATGACCGTTAAACAATTGTTGTAAAAACATTTCTGGGCGGTCAATGTCTTTTAAATACCTAAAGAACTGCGGATGTTGTAAATCTGGAACAAAAACAAAGTTGCTGGAAAAGCTCAGCAGGTCTAGCAGCATCGGTGAAGGGGAAAACAGAGTTAATGTTTCCGGTCCGGTGACCCTTCCTCAGATGTGGCCAATGTCTTTTACTTTCTTTTACGGAGGGAAATGGGCATTCTTACCCAGTGTGGCCTCCATGTGACTCCAGACCTACTGCAATGGTGGTGGTTATTAATTGCCCTCTGGACAATTAGAGGATGGACAATAAATGCTGGCCTAGCCAGTGATGCCCACATCCCATCCATAAATCAAAAAAAATGCCAGGGTAGAAAATTGAACAGCAGAGTGGGCTCATGGGGCTAACTGGCCTAATCCTGCTTCCCTTTTCTTTGAAATGAATGTGAAGGAGAGGCTGAATGGTCTGTGGGCTAGACTGATATTGGGCCTGAAGGGGCTGAGGTTGGTGCTGAAGGGTCTGTGGGCTAGGCTGAGGTTGGGGCTGAAGGGTCGGAGGGCAATGTTGACATTGGGGGCGAAGGACATGGGATCTAGGCTGAGGTTAGTGCCAAAGGATCTGAAGTTGGGGCTGAAGGGACTGGGGGCTAATCTGAGGTTGGGTTGACTCACTCGAGGGAAAGCAGTTTTGAGCATGTAAGTAAATTGTTACAGATACTGGGTCATGAGACAATTTATCATGTTGGGGGATCCAGCATCTGGGATACATAACAGATAAAAAACTGGACTAAAATCTAAATGACTATTTCCAGGTCACTTTAAGTTATGGAACCTTTGAGAACAAGCAAAATATCATTGAGTTAAGAGGAGCGTTTTCTGTTGCTGAAGACCCTTCTAGGTATGTACCACCATATCGGTGCTCTGATTTGAATCACGGAGATATTTGGCAAGTTATGATTAAATCTGAGACTTTGTCTGGTTGTTGCAGCCCAGGAAATTGTATAAAAGATTGAAATAATGGCTCATCATGTGCAGATTAGTTCCCTTGTCTCTGGGTGTTTGAGCACCCCCCCCCCCCCCCAACGTCTGGGGAGAGGTAGAACCATGAATTCGTACAGTGTGGAAAGAGGCCATTTGGCATCAGCTCTGCACCGACCCTCTGAAGACCAACTCACTTCCCTCTCCTCACATTCCCCATGGCTAACCCACCTAGCCAGGACACTCTGGCATGGACAATCCACCTAAACAGCACATCTTTGGAAGGTGGGAGGAAACCAGAGCTCCCGGAGGAAACCCGCATAGGCACGCGGAGAATGTACAAATTGCACACAGATAGTCAGAGGCAGGAATTGAACCTAGGTCTCTGGCACTGTGAGGCAGCAGTGCTAACCACTGTGCCATTGTACAGCCCTAATGAGGGGTCCCTGGTTGCCACTCCCCACACCACTGGCGCAGAGAGGCACAGTGTGTACCATCGACAAGTTTCTCCACTGCAACTCGCTCTGTCCACAGCACCTTCCATCGAGAAGGACAAGGGCAGCAGAAACATGGGAACGCCACCCCCTGCAAGTTCCCCTCCAAGCTACACACCATCCTAGCTTGGAAATATATCACCGCTCCTTCACTGTTCCTTGGTCACAGTCCTGGAATTCCCTCCCTCAAAGCATTATGGGGTCAACCTACATGAATGGGCAGCAGTGGATCAACAATGCGGCTCACCTCAGGCTTCTCCAAGGCATTTAGGAATGGGTAATAAATCCTCAACCAGCCATAGACACCCATATCGCCAGAATGAACATATGAGAGAAGACGAGTTGTTTGCCCTCAGGGAGGGGAAGCAATGGCCTGAACTGGTATCACTCGATTGTTAATCCAGAGACCCAGCTCATGGTCTGGGAATCTGTGTTCGAATCCCACGATGGCAGGTGGTGGAATTTGAATTCAACAGAGAGTCTGGAATTAACACTCTAATGGTGACCATGAATCTATTGTCAATTTTCAGAAAAACCCATCTGGTTCATTAATGCCCTTTAGGGAAGGAAACTGCCATCCTTACCCGGTCTGGCCTACATGTGACCCCACACCCAAAGCAATGTGGTTGACCCCCTAACTGCCCTCTGGGCTTTTAGGGATGGGCAATAAATGCTGCCTGATCAGTGACACCCTCAGATTGTGAATGAATTAAAGAAGAACAGTGTATCTCCTCCAAAACCACACTTGCATGGCTTCAACAAAAGTGAAAAAAAACCTCAGGAGCAACATTGCTTGGAGATATTTTAAGTGAGAATTAATGTTTTTAGATTGAGGCATCCTTTACCAGGAACTAGAGGGACATAATAAGTTAAAAATAGAGTAGTATTTGGAAGCGAATGCACTGTTACCTCCATTTTGAAGTCTACACAGTGAGTATGTTTTATTTTTCAGTTTTACTGGATTTTGGTCGAGGATTGTCAGCAAATTTAGGGATAATGGGAAAATAGTCTTAGTGTGTGCAGATATTAAAGTTTTTGATAATCTCGTGTTTACAGAGGTGGAAGGTGAAAGGTCAGCAGGAGGCTTCTGGAATAGACCTGAGGCCTAAAATGAGGCCTGCACCAGGCCTCCCTTGAGGTGACCTTCAGGGACTGGGAAACAAACTAAAGACACAATACAGAGAAAGATAGGGACCACAACTCTCCTTTTAAAGTTCTAGAAGCAGGATTTATTTGGAGAGACAGCAGGCTAGCTTACCACTCGCTGATTTGAGCTGACTCCCAGGCCTGCTGAGTTAATGAGAGCATATTGAGATTGATTTTCTTCCACTGTCACTTCATTAATGATCATTATCTCAACATTGTCTCTCCATCAGAAGGTTAAAAAAGACAATAATGTTCAGATTAGAAGCTTTCGTGCTCCAAGGTTGCCATTAAATTATTAGAATTAATACTCAGGGGAGTTAACAATCTGATAAACATTTAATCTCTATTTGACCTCTCTTGAAGTGTCTGTGTGTGTGTGTGTGTGTGTGTGTGTGTGTGTGTATGTGTATCTATGCGTATGCATGTGAGAGGGAGAGTGTATGCATGTGCATGTGTCTGTGGGTGCCTGAGTGTGTGTGTGTGTGTGTGTGTGTGTGTGTGTGTGTATATATATGTATGCGTGTCACCTACATGTATGTATGGCTGCATGTTTGTGTGTATACAGTGTGTTGGTGTAGATACCTGCCTATATATACCTGTGTCTGTGTGATTATGTATTTGGTTGTGTATGTGTGTGCGTTCATGTGCACACCTGTATTTATACATTGTATTTATGTGTAATACACACACGTGTGTGTGTGTGAGATGGTGTGTCTGTGCCTGTGCCTGTGTCTGTGTACACATTCCTGTGCCTGTCACTGGGAGCTGCCGGCCTGCTGTGTGACTGGCGGCAACCTCTGGGCAATGAATGCCATTCTGCCCCATCGACCTACCTGTTGCTCCTGTCCCTCCCTGTGCATGTGGGCAAAGCCCCTGATTGCCAACACCATGGGGCCCTTCCCTGCCTGGGGCTGGGCAGGTGCCTCGTCTCTGGCAACCCTTTGAGTTCCTGTGGCCTGGGCCACTTCTGCCTTGGGTGGTCTCCAGCTTATGGTCCCACACTCTCTGGGACTAATTCCCAGAGAGGTTAGAGCTGGTTCAGGAGGCAGGGAGCAGCATTGCTAATTCTTTAAAACCCCTCCTGAGGCCTCCATACTCCTTGACTTCTGCCAAGGTCGAGAACCGGATGTGCCGCTGTGGAGATAGTGGTTCTGCCTGTGGAACAGTGGGGAGAGGAGGCTGGTATCCCCATAACCCTGCGGGAGGGGCTCCCGGCCTTGCCCGGGGAGGGTCAATGTGAGACCGTGAAGAGGCTGATGTCAGACAATCCCTCCCCCTCCCTCTATCCTTATTGCCAGCCATCTTCACCTGGAATGAGAGCACTCAAGCGATTGAGGCAGGTGGAAGTGGATGGCACCCCCCTTGGTGCTGGTGAGGTGCCCCAGGGAGTGAGCAGGCACTGTGCCAGTGTGCTGGTTTTCCACTGGGTATCCAGTGAGTTGTCTTGGAACGGTGTGTGCTGAGATGGAGCTAGCTCTGGGCAATAGGAGACTGGTTGGGTAGTTAATAACGCAAGCTTGGTAAGGTGCAGCGAGGAATCTCTCTGGGCCTCATGGTGAAAAACCCTGCTAAAGCATTGATGCAACTTACAATTGACAAAAAGTTTGGCCTATTGTTTCTGAAAACAGTCTTTAATTGATTAAAGTATTGGAGATGAGACAATGGTTGAATGACAAGTGGGAGTGTACATGTACATGGCTAGTTTGTATGGTCATGTACACATGTGCATGCGTGTTTTTATGTGTGTGTGTACACGCACGTGCACAGGTGTGTGTATGAATGTGAGTGTACCTCTGCATGTGTCTGATTCTGCATTCATGTGAGCGTGAGCACCTATGTGATTGAGTGAGGGCACGCTCACACGCATGTGTGGGCATACATGTCCACGTGTGTGAGACTGCACGAGCCTGGGCAGGCAGGTGAACAAGTGTGGGAATGCACTAATAAATGTGAGCGTGCACGCGTGTGAGAATGCACATGCACAGGTGATTATGCATGTGTGAGCGTGTGCCGAGTGTGAACATGTGCTGAGTGAGTGTGCAGGCTCCATGGGACACAGGGAGGGTGCGGGGGTTGGGGGGGGGGGGGGGGAACATGCCGCCATTGTGCACAACTGACCCACTGACCCTCCATGTGCACGGCTAACCAGTTGGCAGTGCCACCTGGTGCTGTCTGCAAGAAACTGCAGCAGGAAGCCATTGCGTCCAAACACTGGGGTAACACTATCATCCTTCGTAAAAATAACAGCAAACTTCTTTTTCAATATCTTCTCCAGATTCAAGTCCATTCACTGTCTACTTTACCCAGACACGCCTTGGTGCCCTTAGAAGAACAGCCCTGACCTCTGCCATCGTCAGGGTTAAAGGTCACTGGGACGTAGAGGTCACCACTGCCAACTCTGCACTTGTGGAAAGCACTTTGGGCCAATTGCCTTTACAGCAAAAATGGAGTCAACATTTTTTTTAAAAAAATGGATGAAGGAAAACAAAATATTGAAGAGGACTGAGCTGGACAATCATTGGTGGAACATTGGTGGTAAAAATGGCCACCTTTTCATTGTTTCACTCAAGTGGCCGTCGGCCACAAATAAAGGAGATGATATTAAGCACAAAACTTCAACTGGACCCTTGACCAGGGAATATTTTAAAAGAGAAATTATTTTTAAAGGATATATTTTCTAACTTTTCTTTCCCCTTCCTTGAAAGAGAGCTCTGACTGAACACCTATTGACTGATGATAATGACCCTGTTTGGGGGCTAGGGCATTTGGCTAATGAATTCTTGTACATTCAACAAACAGAGTGTTACCAGATTATACAGGAAAAAAAGCTTACTCATTCACTTTTCCTGACTGCAAGAGTGAACAATTCTGTTCATTTTTTTTTTAGAAAATAATATTGTTAATTTAAAGAAAAACAGAATAAAGAGTTATAGTTTTCATGATGTTTGTGTTCTCGCTGTGTTATGGGCTGAAATTTGCATTCCTCTGAATATTTGATTGGATCTTAGATGCTCTTGTTGTATTTTGGCTTGTTTTGGGATTAAGCCTTCCCTACAGGCCCCGTCTTGATCAGATTCCCATGGGATTATGTAAAAGAGGGAAATAAACCTTTCCCCGAGGGTGCGAGCTGACAGTGCCTACTGCCGGAGTTCCACAGAATGTACATGTGCACGCCTGTGTGTGTGCACACACTTGTGCACCCAGATGTGCCATCTGGATGTGCCTCCAGACACACACACACATGGAGGTTCTTGTGTGCACTGTCACCCACTCAGTCTGTCTCGCTCCCTTGTACACTCAGCCGCACACCCTCCCACACCCGCCCAAACCTGCCGCACACCCTCCCAAACTTGCCCACGCCCTGCCCACACCCATCCACACCCTCCCCATGCCCTCCCACAGCCGTCCAAACCTGTCCATGCCCTCCCAACACTTTCATACACTCACACTCAGTTGCATAGTCCCACACTCTCCCACCACCCCCCCCCCCCCCCCCCCCCCCCCCCCCCCCCGCCACACACACACTGTCTCCCACCCACGGTCAAGAAGGCACAACAATGTCTCCTCTTCCTCAGGTGGCTCAGGAAATTTGCCATGTCCATAAGGTCCCTCATCGACTTCTACAGATGCCAGTGAAAGCGTACTGTCGGGGTGCATATCGACCTGGTACCGCAACTGCTCTGCCCAGGGCTGTAGGAAACCGCAGAAGGCTGTGTGTACACAGCCCAGACCATCACAGAACCCGACCTTACATCCATGGGCTCCATTTACACGGCTCACTGCTGCAGAACAGCAGCCAACATCGCACTGTGGTAAAGCTCTCCTACAACCTCCCCCACAAGGCAGAAGATACAGAAACCTGAACATGCATCATCAGGTTCAGGAGCAGCTTCTTCCCGGCTGTTATTAGGCTGACGAATGGGCCCTCGAACTGCAAATAATGCGCTCTTATTAATGTTGATCCTGCCTGGTGTATGTCCTGTGTGATGTACTCTGTGTACCTCTGTCCAGATTATTTTCACCCTATGATCTGTATGCCCTTGCTTAGTACGATCTCCCTGTACTGCTCACAAACAAAGTTTTTCACTGGACTTCGGTACACATGACAATTAACCAATCAAATCAAATCCACCCTCTCTCTCTCTCTCTCTCACCACCGCTCCCACACTCTCACCCTCGCACACTTTCGCTCTCTTACACTGTCTCTCAAACTCTCTCTCTTCCTTCACTTACGCTCACTCACTCACACTCACTCACTCACTCACTCACCCACACTCACTCACTATCTCTCTCTCACTCACTATCACTCACACTCACCTACACACCTCTCTCTCTCTCATTCACTCACTTACTCACTCACTGTCTCTCTCTCTCTCTCTCTCTCTCTCTCTCTCTCTGTCTCTCTCACACACACTCACTCACCTGCACACCACTCACTTTCTCTCACTCACTCACTCACCCCCACACTCATTCACCTCTCTCTCTCTCTATCACTCACCTACACACCACTCTCTCTCTCACTCACTCACTCACTGTCTCTCACTCACTCTCACTTTCACTCACTCACTGACTATCTCTCTCTCTGTCACTCACTCACTCACCCACACTCACTCACTGTCTCTTTGTCTCTCACACACACTCACTCACCTATACACCTCTGTCTGTCTCTCTCTCTCACTCACTCACTCACTCACTCACTCACTCACACTCTCTCTCTCTCGCTCATTCACTCACTCACTCACTGTCTCTCTCTCTCTCTGTCTCTCTCTCACACTCACTCACTTTCTCTCACTCACACTCACTCGCCTACCCACTAGTTACTTTCTCTCTCACACACTCTGACCCTCCCTCTCACTTGAAAGCTCCTTTAGCCAGAAGCAGCACCCTAATTACCTGGAAGTTACTGTGTTGCTGTAGGGACGGGCTAGAAATGCTGGGCCCAGCCAGCGACACCCACGTCCCACAAAATGAATAGAAACAAAAATGTTCTCCTTAGAGAGACGAAGGCTGAGAGGAGATCTGATAGAAGGGGCTGGATAGCGTAGACAGGGGAAGTTTGTTCAAGATTCTGGAATTTGCATTTTAATCACTCAAAACTGACAAAGTTCACCATATCTTGCTTCAGCCATTTCTAGAATGCAGGAACACAGGAATTATGATTGATTATGAATGATTAAAGATTCAACAGGAGGCAGTCAGCCAGTTATGTTTACTCCACTCACACCAGTTGTATGAACTTTTAATGTCTCTGCCTATAAACTCTGCGTCTGTGCGCTCTCCTCTCACTGCACCTGATGAAGAGCTGTGCTCCAAAAGCTTGTGTTTTCAAATATACTTGTCAGGACCATAAACTGGTGTCATGTGATTTTTGACTTCATCCACCTGCAACACCGGCGCCTCCACATCATCATAAAGCTGAGAGCACTGCATCCTTTATTAGCTGCTCTCTCCACCTGCCTTGTCACCTTCAATGAACTGTTTCCATATAGACCTGGCTCGCTCTGCTCCTACACCTCCTTTAGAATCATGCACCCTACAATATATTGTCTTTCAATGTTCTTCCTGTCAAAATGTATCACCTCACACTTCTCTACATTGAAACTTAGCTGGCACCTCTGTGCCCATGCCACCAACTTGTCAATACTCTTTCAGATTCGTACTCTGTCCTCCTCACACTTTACAATTCTTCCAGGTTTTGTATTCTACCATGAAGGGAGACAGTAATGTCATGGAAATGTCTGGGGGCTACCAATCTGGATGCCACTGCTCTGGGGCACAGGTCCAAACCCCACCACCATGTCTAGTGGAATTGTAATTTCAATTTATAAAATCTGAAGGTAGTCAATAATGGTGACCATGAAGCTGCTGCCAATCAATGCAAAATCCCAACTAGTTCATGAAGGCCTTTTGCTGGCCTGGTCTAACCTAAAATGGGGCACATTGTTATGGCCTTGCGAGCCAATCACTTCAAAGGTAACTGTCAATAAATTCTAGCCTTTTTATCAACACCCAGATCCTACCAAAGAATAAAACTCATTTGCAACCTTGGCATCATATCTTGGCACCAAAGATCCTCCAACAGCATCTTCCAAAATCCATGATCACTTCCATCTAGACGGACGAGGGCAGCAGACATATGGGGACATCACCCCCTCCAAGTTCCCCTTCAAGCCACTCTCCATCCTGGTCTGGAAATATATCGCCATTCCTTCAGAGTTGCCGGGACACAATCTTGGAATTCCATCCCTAATGCCATTGTGGGCTGACCTTCTACTGCACATGGGCTGCAGTGGTTCAATAAGGCAGCTCACCACCACCCACTCAAGGAGCAACTAGGGATGAACAATACGTGCTATGCCCAGTCAGTGATGCCCAAGTCCCACATCCCATGAGTGAATAAAACAAATTGATCCTGCAATGTACATGCGACCATATTCACCATATCTCAAAGACTGTTAGTTGAACATCTTGAGTGCCTCAGACCTTCAGTTACTGAAATCCATGCTACCTCTGGAATTGACCATTTGATGCTCTCTTAACCAGCAGTCCCGTTCAGCCCCCATTATCTTAATCTTTAGTTCAATTAACTTTATTTCCCTTTATTCATTCACGGGATGAGGGCATTGCTGCACATTCCTAATTGCCCAGAGGGCAGTTAAGAGTTGACTGAGCTGCTGTGGGTCTGGAGTCACATATAGGCCCAACCAGGTAAGGATGGCAGAGTCCTTCCCTAAAAGACATTAGTGAACCAGATAGGTTTTTTCCGACAATTGACAATGGATTCACAGTCATCATTAGACTCTTAATTCCAGAAATTTTATTGAATTCAAATTCCACTGATTCGAATCCAGGTCCCCAGAGCATTATCTGGATAAAATGACCAGTGATAATACCACTAGGCCATTGCCTCTCCTAACTTGTTGCCGATCACCTTACTTGAAGATGTAGGCCATTGAAAATTTCAAAATGGATGCTGGGAGATTTGAGTCAGGGATCACCTGTTAGATGGGTGACACAGGTTAGATAGGTGACACAGGTCAGATACGTGACACAGATCAGACGGGTGACACAGATCAGATGGGTGACACCGATCAGATGGGTGACACAGGTTAGATAGGTGACACAGGTTAGATAGGTGACACAGATCAGATGGGTGACACCGATCAGATGGGTGACACCGATCAGATGGATGACACAGGTTAGATAGGTGACACAGGTCAGATACGTGACACAGATCAGACGGGTGACACAGATCAGATGGGTGACACAGGTTAGATAGGTGACACAGATCAGATGGGTGACACAGATCAGACGGGTGACACAGATCTGATGGGTGACACAGATCAGATGGGTGATACAGGTTAGATAGGTGACACAGATCAGATGGATGACACAGATCAGATGGGTGACACAGGTTAGATGAGTGACACAGGTTAGATAGGTGACACAGATCAGATGGGTGACACAGATCAGATGGGTGACACAGATCAGATGGGTGACATAGATCAGCCAAGATACAGTCAAATGACACAGTAAGCTGAAGGGGCTGAATGGCATTCACTGTTGGATGAACAAAACAAAAATCGAATGCTGGGAAGACTGAAGTCATCGTTTTTTTGCCTTGTTCCAAAGTCGGCCACCTAGAAACCAACTGCATCTCTCTAAGATAGAAAACAGTACAGGAAGTGTGGGAGGGACACAGCATCTGTGGAAAGGGAAACAGAGTTAATATTCTGGGTCCAATATGACATTGTCAGAGATAATAAGAAGTGCAGATGCCACGCCCGAAACGTCAGCTTTTCTGCTCTGATGATGCTGCTTGGCCTCCTGTGTTCATCCAACTCTACACCTTGTTATGACATTGTCAGAGTTGGGATCAGTTGTCTGGTTGTGGGTTCAATTCTCCTTCTGGCTGAGGTTCCCATGAAGGACTCTCCTTCACAACCTCTTCCCCTCACCTGCGGTGTGGTGAACCTCAGGTTAAATTCATCTCCGGTCACCTCCATCTATTGAGTGAGCAGCTCTATGGCCCACTTGGGCTGTGGTGACATCACATCTTCAGAGACGGTTAACTCTGCTTCTCTCACCACCAGCGCTGCCAGCCCTGTCGAGTTTCTACAGTACTCTCCGTCTTTATTTCTGATTTGCAGTATCTTGCTTTAATTTAACTCCAGCTATCTCTCTCTAGTAACAGGCTATGCTTCAGCAACTGTCTGAGATTCAAGGGACCAACATTATTTTTGAATTTGATCCCGATTCTGATTTCATATCATTCAAATGATAAATTCTCACTTCCCTAACGTCGTCAGTCTCAGAGCATTCATACTTTTGTTACCTCTAGACGTTTGCACTGCCTCACAGCATCAGGGATCCAGGTTCGATTCCACCCTCGGGTGACTGTCTGTGTGGAGTTTGCACATTCTCCCTGTGTCTACAAGGGTTTCCTCCGGGTGCTCCAGCTTCCTCCCACAGTCCACAGATGTGCAGGTTAGGGTGAATTGGCCATGCTAAATTGCTCTATAGTGTCCAGGGATGTGCAGGCTGGTTGGGTTAACCATGGGAAGTGCAGGGGTTGGGCAGGGGTGTGGGTTTGGGTGGGATGCTCTTTGGAGCGTCAGCATAGACTTGATGGGCCAAATGGCCTGCTTCCACACTGTAGGGATTCTGTGAAAAAATGTTCCAATTTACTCCAGATTCCAACTTCTCCTACACATTCCAACCTCTGTGATAACACAGGGCATTTTCTGAAGAAAGGTCCCGACCCAAAATATCAACTTTCCTGCTCCTCTGATGCTGCCTGGCCTGCTGTGTTCCTCCAGCTCCATACCATGTTATCTCTGATTCCAGCAAAGGTAGTTCTTGCTATCTCCAGCCTCTGTGAATTGAGCATGTCCAAATCCCCACTGCCAGCGTCTGCGCTCTCACTAAATCGTGTTCCCTTACTAACCTTGTGCTCAATGCTCAACCCTGGTTCCCAGACAAACAAAGTCTCCCTTTTCCAAACTCTCGTCCTTGTGTTCAGTTTCCTCCACGGCCTCACAATCTCCTTGAAACCCATGCTCCTCCGGCCTCCTGTGCATTTCTTTGTTGATGAATGTTGTAGGTCCCCGGGCTCTGGAATTCCCTTCCCACATTTCCATGCCTCTTTGCCTTGCTTTCCTCCTTTGAGACACTCCTGGAAAAGGTGGGTACAATTACAACATTAAAAGGGCATTTGGGCAGGTACATGGCTAGGGAGAGAGATATGGGCCAAATGCTGGCATGTGGGACTAGTTCAGCTTGGGAAGCCTGTCGGTCTGGACAAGTTGGGCTGAAAGGTCTGTTTCTGTGCTATAAGACTCCATGGCAACTCTTTTTCCAACTGTTTTACCATCAGACCTAATAGCTGCATATGTGACTGAGTACACCATTGCATACTATTGATACACAAAGCTTGTCAATATTAAAGACAGTACAATAATACAAGTTGCTGTTGTATGGCCTGCCCCAGTGCTTCTTTTGAGATGCTGGTCCATTTTGCAGGCAGATGGGAACAATTTAGTTTAAGATGATGGTCGTCATGGACTGATTGGACTGAAGGGTCTGTTTCCGAGCTGTATGACTCTATGACTCTATTAGGGTTCTTTTTGTTGATTTCTAAAATATATTTTATGCACAGGACATCTTTACATAGTAACCAGAGTAGTTTAATTCTGCGCAGTCTTTATGTATTGGGAACAAATAAACAAGAGATTTGAAACAGACAATATTTACATATATTTGAGTAACATGAAGGGTCTGATAACTGAACGGACCCCTATTTACCTTCAGCAGGAAGCCCCCAGATGCTGGTCTATCCCCGACTGTGCCTTGGCAACAGCTGCCCCAAGCTTTAGTGCGTTCCTCAGCACATGGTCCTGGACCTTGGAATGTGCCAGTCTGTAACACCTGGTTGGGCTAAACCCCTTGCTCTGGAAGACCAACAAGTTTCGGGCAGAACCAAGGAGAGCCTATCACCAAATTGATGGCCCTGCAGGTGAGGTTGGTGTTGGTCTCAGTGTGTGTCCCAGGGAAACAGGCTGTGGAGCGCTGAGTCCTGGGTCACCGAGCTGCTCGGGATAAACCCCGACAAAACCCACTGCACCCCCTAGGGAGATAGGATTTTAGTTAACAACAACAACACCAGAAGTTGCTGGTAAAGCTCAGCAGGTCTGGCAGCATCTGTGAAGGAAAAATCAGAGTTAACATTTCGGGCCAGAACTAGTTCTGAGGAAGGGTCACCGAAACGTTAACTCTGATTTTTTTCCTTCACAGATGCTGCTGGACTTGCTGAGCTTTTTCAGCAACTTCTGTTTTTGTTCCTGATTCACAGCATCCACAGTTCTTTCAGTTTTTATTTAGGGCTTTTTTGCATTTCAAAGATATACTTTATTCATTAAAAGAATTCTTTATATATCTACACAGCATCTGAAGTGGTTCAGTTTGGTACAGACTTAGCACATGGAGAAACAAACAAACATTGGAGTTTGACTTTTCCTGATAGTTCTGACAAAGGCATTTCGTGTCAATGCAACATGCTAATTATTTACATTTGAGGCAACAGGAAGGTGTAATAACTAAATAGCTCCTTATTTTACTTTGCTGAAAGACCTTAGATGATGCTCTTTCCCCCTAGGGGATGGTTTTCCCCACTGGTTGCTCCTTCAGCATTAACCTTTTTGGTGAGAATTGGGAAGTCGGACACTGGAGAGCAGCGCAGATACCTGTAGAGTGGGCTTTTGCAGTATGGGTGATGGTCAGGAATTCAGAGACCTGGGTGGGGGTATTTGGGGAAGGTTGGGGAGGTGGTTCTCTCCTACCTTCCCCAATAGCGCTAGCCTGCAGACATGAAACATAAAGTACCGTACTCTATTGCTGAGCTGCCTTCAATGGTATCAGAGATAATGGGAACTGCAGATGCTGGAGAATTCCAAGATAATAAAATGTGAGGCTGGATGAACACAGCAGGCCAAGCAGCATCTCAGGAGCACAAAAGCTGTGCTCCTGAGATGCTGCTTGGCCTGCTGTGTTCATCCAGCCTCACATTTTATTATCCTGCCTTCAATGGTGTTGGCTAACTGAGGGCAGGAATGGAGAACTGAACTGAGGACATTCTGTGGCTTGTAGTCACTTACCAAGCCAACAGGGGGCAATGCTATGCCATAGCAGTGCCAGGAGCTTTGTTTGCGTATGCCAATGATGTCACCTTAAACCAACCTTAATAAAACCTGGTAGCTTTGAGTCATGGGAACTGCACATTAATTTTTTAAAAAGACACAAAATTTAAAAAAAATGGACCAAAGTTCTCTGCAAAACTTCCACAGGAGTACAATGAATTGTTGCAGACCACAATGTATTGCATTTATTAATCATTTTGTTCCCTTGGCCATTTCTGCTTTTATATTTTATTCATTTGTTTCTAATATAAACTCATATTGTGGATTAATAATGGATGGAAATTTAACACCAAACGCACATTGCTAAAACCAGGGAAAATATATTGAGTCTCCCCCACCGCCTCCTATCCTGTGATACTTGTGTTTTCCAAAATGTTTTGCAATCCTGCCTCTGAAAGCTAATTTCTGCTCCTCAGACCATTTGGCCCAAGTTCAACGAGAGGTAATGTGGAGGAGGGCCTAAGCTCCGAGCCAAATGCCATCTTGGCTTGGAAGTGTTCCTTTACTGTGGCTGGATCAAAATCCTGGAATTGGCTCCCTAATAGCGCTGTGAGGTTAATGTACAGCACGTGGTCTGTGGCAGGTCCACAAGGCAGCTTCCCATTCCCTTCGCGAGGACCATTGCCTGTGGCCGCCAAGCCAACACACCATATGCAAGAGAAGCAGCTTCTTAGCAACAGCTTCTGCTTCACTGAACGCACCTCTCATACATTGGACAATCTGAGATAACAAGGTGTAGATAATAAAATGTGAGGCTGGATGAACACAGCAGGCCAAGCAGCATCTCAGGAGTGCTCCTGAGATGCTGCTTGGCCTGCTGTGTTCATCCAGTCTCACATTTTATTATCTTGGAATTCTCCAGCATCTGCAGTTCCCATTATCTCTAACAAGGTGTAGAGCTGGGTGAACACAGCAGGCCAAGCTTCTAGACCCGAAGCGTCACCTTCCCTCTCTTCTGATGCTGCTTGGCCTGCTGTGTTCATCCAGCTCTACACCTTGTTATCTCAGATTCTCCAGCACCGGCAATTCCTACAATCTCTTAAAAGCTACGAGACTTGTTGGGGAAAGTAAACAGTAGCAGGCAAAAGGTCCTCTGACAATGAATCCTCACTAACAAATGTGGAGAGGTGTTAGAGCCTGCTCATTCAGGTGTGAAGTCAGGAAATGTGTCGCATTTACAAAGTAACCGAGGCGCTAATGCACACAGTTTCTTCGGAACGCTCTTCAACAAGCGGCGATAGTGGTCAGATGAGTTGTTAATTTTGAATCAGAAATCATTTGTTGCTGAGGTAAAGGTGTGTTGCTGGCATGATCCTGTGAATCTCATTGAACAGGCTCAAGGGGTTAAGCGGACTGTTCCTGTAACTGCTGTGTGATGCATCTTGATTCAGTCTCCGAGGAGGAAAAAAACACAGGATCTAGGAGCAAGAGTAGGCCATTCAGCCCATTAATCCTGCTCTGCTATTGTCAGGGCTGATCCTGGGTTTCCATCTTCCTACCCTCTCCCTATGACCATTGTTTCCCCGAGAGACCAAAACAGCTGTATATCCCGAGCATCGAATCTATTCAAATGTGGGGCTTCTACACACCTGGGAGGGTAGAGAAGACTTCATAACCGTTTGAGTGAAGCCATTCCCCATCGAAAGAGTGAGCTAAGCCTTTCTTTCCTCTTGGACCAGATGAGACTGAAGTTTCAGAGATAGTAGGAACTGCAGGTGCTGGAGAATCTGAGATAACAAGGTGTAAAGACCCTTCATCATCCCGAAACGTCAGCCTTCCTGCTCCTCTGATGCTGCTTGGCCTGCTGTGTTCATCCAGCTCTGCACCTTGTTATCTGAGACTGAAGTTTCTTTGTTTTTGCGAGTATATGGGAGATGTAAGTATCCAAAAGTGACTCAAGTCTTTCTTGTCAGAACAAGGACTAAATGCTGTGATTACACATAACAAACTTCCAATCATTTGGAACTATTTCCAACTATTCCTACAAATGGTTTCTAATCAAAATGACTCTCTCCTATCTCTGTCCTCACAATGTCTACACTCCATGTGACTACACATGACTGCATTATCCAATCATGGTCAAACTAATACACAGCATTATATTCTCCAAACATATCATTTGGACTAGAATTAGGTTTTATTGTCATGTACATTCGGGTTCAGAAGGTCAGGAATACAGTGAAAGGTTTACAATGTTGTCCCCATGTGGCAACGCCTTAGGTACAAAGTAGGTCCAAATCTTAGATAAAAGAATAAAGAAGCAAGGTAGAAAAACGTTACCTTACCTCACATTGATTCATAAATAAGAGATAGCTAAAAGGATAAATTTTGCAGTCAGATAAACAGAATACAGACAAACATTGTGTTGCAGTAGATCAGCATAGGGGTTTTCACATGCGGTTTGACCGGGCTCGCAAGCCATTACTAGTTCATTATTAGAAAGTTTCCCTTTCATTCACCTCATTCCTAAAAGCTATGGCAGCCACAGTACATCAGGTTATAGTCCAACAGGTTTATTTGAAAACACAAGCTATTTGAGAGCTGCTCCTTCGTCAAGTCACCTGACGAAGGAGCAGCGCTCTGACAGCTTGTGATTTCAAGTAAACCCCTTGGGCTATAACGTAGTGTCATATGATTTCTGATCTTGTCCACCCCAGTCCAACAGCGACACCTGCACATCACGGATCAAAGTTAAGGGTGTAGTGGCATGTCTCAAGCTGAGTGTATTGCAAAGCCAACATGAGAGTAAGGGTGAGAATGAAGTATAGAAATGCTTTCATTACCATTGTAGTCGCAGTTAAATGGAGCAAGATACAAACTAGTGTCACACAGCAGGAGGCCCACTGTGCTTGAAGAAGAACTACAGACAGACATCCCCCTGTGTTTCCATGAAACCCTGCAGATTTTCTTTTTTAAGTACATAACTAATCCCACCAAGGATGGCTGTGATGCAGAGACAGAATGTACCATGTAGATTAGCGGACAATTTCTCATTAGTTACTTAAAAAAAAAGACGCATATTGCAGCTTTTCAATTTAGAATGTGGCTGAGGTTAGAAATATGGATTAATGACCCCCGTCCCCTTCTGCAGATGTTAGTCTCTTAACTGCATATCTAATGACCCAGCGTAATACCTCGTATTAATTCAACCACATCGACTCATTCTTTATATGCCTGGCATCATGTGCAGAGAGTGCCATTTTCCCGAGCGCAGGGGGGCAAAATTTAGAATTGTGGAGGGCAACGCTTGGTGCTGCAAAACACAAAGGACTTGTCTTCTGTGTGGAATGTTCATCAGCGCTCCCAGGTGGGATGGAAAGGAAATTCCCCCAATATCATTGCACAGCTCTTTCACCGTCCATGCCAACTTCTGCGTGAGGTCACCGGATTAATGCCAGCCGTGGGATGAGAAGACGTGTCCTAGCTCGTGCCTGGTTCTTAACAGCCTCTTGAACAGTCATCCTAATCCCATGTATTACGTCCTGCTCCCTAATGCGGCGTCCGATTCCAATACAATGGTTTATTTTTTCTCCAACTTACCCACCTTCTGGAGAGAGGTCAGCCATGAAGGCATTGGCATCGCAGTTTTGCCAGAGCCCGGAATGTGGCAGCGACTGGGTCAGGGCTTTGACAATTGGAGATCGAGGCCAATGCACAGGAGGAAGAGTGAGCACAATCCTCTGGTGAGGGAGGACCCTTGGCATCCACAGGGGCATTGAGTGTGGGCAATGGGTGGTCTATTGGTATCTGCGCCAAACAAGTGAAGGGAGGGTGTGCCAAAGCAGAGAACATGAAACCCTTGTAGGGAGTACGAACACAGCATGGTTAAGTGCTTCAAACAGATTGTGATATTTCAGAGATAGTAGGAACTGCAGATGCTGGAGAATCTGAGATAACAAGGTGTAGAGCTGAATGAACACAGCAGGACAAGCAGCATCAGAGGAGCAGGAAGGCTGACGTTTCAGCTTTCTGAAAATTTCTGTAGAAGGGTCTAGGCCTGAAACATCAGTTTTCCTGCTCCTCTGATGCTGCTTGGCCTGCTGTGTTCATCCAGCTCTACACCGTGTTATCTCAGATTGTGATGTTTATTTTGTTTTTTTTAATTTTTCCACTTTGTACTAAAGATTTTGTCCCTAGCTACCTTTGCACTGAAGATTGCACTGGAAACACTGACATTTGTACACTTCTCACTGCACTCCTCTATCTGAGTACGTGACGATAAAACCCAATCCTAACATTCTAATTCTATCAGAGGTAATGGGAACTGCAGATGCTGTAGAATCTGAGATAATAAAGTGTGAAGCTGGATGAACACAGCAGGCTAAGCAGCATCTTAGGAGCACAAAAGCTGACGTTTCGGGCCTAGACCCTTCATCAGAGAGGGTCTAGGCCCGAAACGTCAGCTTTTGTGCTCCTGAGATGCTGCTTGGCCTGCTGTGTTCGTCCAGCTTTACGCTTTATTACCTAACATTCTAATTCTACCTATCAAGTGGGTGAATGTGCTGGCTGAAAGTATGTTGAAAGTCTTGAGGCTTTCATAAAACAGTTGGACGTGTATCTTTTAGATATCACTTTCATGGGATGTGGGTGTTACTGGCTGGGCGAGCATTTATAGCCCATCCCTAAATGCCTTTGAGACAGTCCTGGTGAGCAATGATATTCAGGAATTTGCACAGTGCTGTTGGAGAGCAATTCCCAGGATTTTGACCCGGTGACGCAGGAGGAAGAGCACTTTGTCTAAGCTGTCTATTTATTTTCACTATTTTATTTCCATTTTTCTGAAGGAGGGTCTGAGCCCGAAACCTCAGCTTTCCTGCTCCTCTGACGCTGCTTGGCCTGCTGTGTTCATGCAGCTCCACACTGCGTTATCTCAGATTCTCCAGCATCTGCAGTTTCTGCTATCTCTACTTATTTTCACTCCTTTTAGTCCTGAAGATGTGGTGGCATACTCAAACTGAAATCATTGCAGGTAGCCAGGAGAGCAATGACAAGAAGGAAGATCTCATGAGCAGCTGTTAAATGGGACTGGGTGCGGAATCCTGGATAAACGGTAGGAGGCTCTCTCCCCGCCACTCCCCCAACTGTTAACTGTGGGATAGCAAAATAGTCCGTCCCCTGCCGTTTTCATAGGATCCCTAGAGTGTGGAAACAGGCCATTTGGGCCCAACAAGTCCACACCACCCCTCTGAAGGGGAGCTTCCCACTCAGACCCATTCCCCTAACCCTGCATTTCCCACGTCTAACCCACCCAACATGAAAATCCCCAGGCATTATGGGGTAATTTAACAAGACCAGCATAGATAACCTGCGCATCTCTGGACTGTGGGAGGAAACCGGAGCACCCGGAGGAAACCTACACAGACACGGGGAGAATGTGCAAACTCCGCACAGACAGTCGCTGGAGGCTGGAATCAAACCTCGGTTCCTGATGCTGTGAGGCAGCAGGTGCTAACCACTGAGCAACCGCGCAGGCCCGGTAGACCTGTGCATTTTGAGTTTATAATTAATTCCCACCATGAATTGGGTGTGATGTAGAGGCAGGCTGTATGATGTAGATTCAATGACAATTTCTTATTAGCCTCTTATAATAAAAAAGAGACAATTGCAAGGCTAAGGGTATAAGGTGAGCGTGGAGAATCAAATATTATACTCTTCCAGAAAAACAGCACAGACTTGATGGCCTGAATGGATTCCTCTTGCGCTGCATGATTCTAAGATTTAGAACTTTGGAATGAAACCATTGCACACTCGAGAGCCAGTACTTCAACGCCAAAGCAAATCTTCTACAATTTGGCTTAAGGAAGGCACTTGATTAAATAAAAAAAAGGATATAGGAAGTTGTTTCAAAGACTCCCTGGGGGCTTCCCTTAAGAAATGCCAACACAGGTGTCAATGTGAGGGAGACCCTCCTCAGAAGGAATAAAAACAGAAGTTGCTGGAAAAGCACAGCAGGTCTGGCAGCATCTGTGAAGAGAAAAGCTCAGATTATCATTTCAGGTCCCGTGACCTGTCCTCACACTGAACCCAAAATGTCAAATCTGTTTATTATCTTCACAGATGCTGTCAGACCTGCTGAGCTTTTCCAGCAACCTCTGTTTTTATTCCCGATGTACAGCACCTGCAGTTCTTTCTGTTTTTTTTACCTTGAAGGGACTGACTCAGAGGAAGCCCCTGTATCAGAGGAGACTGTTCTTTGAGATCACCCATCAGCGAGAGGAGGGAAAAAGAACCAGAGAGAGGAATTCGAACGATCTCAAGGCCATGGACCAATTCCACCTCTCGGTAACACCCGGCACATTTGTGGTCGGAGGTGTGACTCTGGAATCAGGCTCACCAGCTGCACAAGGGTCCATAGAGAGCCATGATGAGTGCCACAGAATTCCCTACGCATTCCTTAATAAGTGACTCAACTGAAGGACATCCCTTTCTGTGCCTTTCAGTGCTACTGTTGCTATGTATTGATTAGACATGGGACTTGGGAAATTTCAGTGATGCGTTCGATCATCCTTTTGTAACGAGTGTCAATGTAAGGCACACTCCTCTTTGTCTGATACAAAGTGTGCATGCTTTTTGACAGCCTCTTCCAGTCGCGCCTCATTAATCCAGACATCATTCTTAATGTTTTCACTTCTGTAACATACTCTCCCACTCTCCCAGGTTACTTCACACATCCTGTTGGCTTTTGCCTTGCTGGAATTGTTACGGTGCAGATGGAGGCCACTTGGCCCATCATGCCCCCCCACCCACTGGCTCTCTGAGGATGTCCCCCGGAGCTCTACATGGAACTCTATTTCATTATTCGCGCAATACCCTCTTGAATGGCTCAGCTACACTTGCCTCCATTCTACTTCCAGGCAGTGTGCTCCCCACCCTAACTATTCGCTGTGTGACAAAAAAGCTACTTGCTCACCTCACAATTGTTTCTTTTGCACAACGTTTTAAAACCGTGCTGTCTCTTTCTCAATCCCTTTGTGAATAGAAGCTACTTCTCCCCACCCACTCTTGTCCAAATCCCTCAGGATTTTGAAAACTGCCAACAAATCGCCTGGTGACCTTTTCACGTCTCCGAGGAAGCAATCTCATCTTTTTTGCAACGAGTGAATCACAAGACCATGAGAAATAGGAAGAGGCCCTTCGAACCTGGTCTCCAGTTCATTATGGCTAATTGAATATATCGCACATCCCTGCCCTTTCCCTGTAAGCCTTAATCCCTCGACTGATCAGGAATCTATCTCAGCCTTAAATATACACAAGAATTCTGCCCCGCCAGCTCTCTGTGGCAAGGAGTTCAAAAGACTCCCAATCCTCAGAGAGAAGAAATTGCTCCTCATCTCAGCCCTCAGTTGGAACCCCTTTATTCTGAGGCAGTACCCTCTGGTCCTAGACTCGCCCGTGAGGGGGTCCATCCTGTTGGCATTTACCCTGTCAAGCCTCTTCAGAATCCTATGTGATTCAATGAGATCCTTCGGTAACCTATCTTTGCAGACAATAACCTATGCTTTGTCTACTAGGTGTAAAATTGGTAAATTGGTATAGGAAGGATATTATTAAGCTAGAGAGGATTTACCAGGATGTTGCCAGGTGTGGAGGGTTCGAGTTATAAGGTGAGGCTGGATAGGCTGGGACTTTTTGCACTGGAGCGTAAGATGTTGAGAGGTGACTTTATAGAGGTTTAGATAAACATGAGGGGCATGGATTAAGGGTTAACAGTGGGTGTATTTAGGATGAGGAACTTGAAGGCTAGGGGGCATATTTTTAAGGTTAGACGAGTGAGATTTAAAAGGGACACAAGGGGCAATTTTTTTTTACACAGAGAGTGGTTAGTGTGTGGAATGAATTTCCAGAGGAAGTGGTGGATGTGGGTACAGTTACAACATATAAAAAAACTTCAATAAGTACATCAATAAGAGAGGTTTGGAGGGATGTGGGCCAGGAGCGGGGAGGTGGGAGTGGTTTAGTTTGGGATCATGTTCATCAAGGACCATTTGGATTGAAGGTTCTGTATGACTCTATGTCTCTAAAAGTATCCTGTGGTGCAGTGGTGATGTCCCTCCTTCTGGGCTAGGTGGGCTTGCCCCAGACTAGCATTATAACATGTCAGAATAGTTTGATAGTACAACTGCACAAAAACACCCCCATTAAGTGTAGCTTTCCCCGGAGTCCATCAGTGAGTTTGTTGGGCTTTATCTCTATCTGACAGTCCCATTTACTGATGCAAAAACTATAATCCAGGTGAATAACACTCCTATTACAGTCTGGGAGCTACAGAAATTTGACAGCCAAATGAGCTTTTATTTGTGTAGATCATCCTTCACTCTCAAGCGAGTAAAGGAGTTAATAATGAAGGAGTTACATTTGGTCTTTTAATAACATTGTCATTAATGATGTGGATTCCACAAAATGAAGCATCGCATTGAAAGATTTGCCGATAAAATGGCCAAAGTGCAATCTTCATCTACACAGCTCGTTATTACCCATTACCAGCTCCAAGTATGATAACATCCAGTCATAATGCACCATCTATTATTATAATTGATTAAGAATAGGAGAGTCCCAGTTCAGATAATATACTGAATCTCTCACAAATGAAGCTATTTGCATTTCAGCTGCTTTCTGATAAATGCTGATTACTTCCAAATGTGAGGAAGAATGGTTGTGGCAGATCCCATTATCTCTTTGGCCACTGGGCTTATAATTGGAAAGCTGTCGTATTTATCTGCTGAGAGTTCATTTATAAGGCATATGGAAAAGCTAATAAGGGAGCCCGCAATCTGGTTACTGAATTGTTTCCCAAAGTTACTTTGAGATTAATTCTTGGAAGCTGACTGAATTATTGGTTTTGAAACGATCATGCACAAGATGGCGGCCATCTTGTTGGATGCCCATGTTACTAGACTCAGTATTTAAACTCCCTTCCTCATAGCTACTGGATTGGAGCAGCAATACTGGAGCATTGCATGCAGTTATGTGCGTCACATTATAGGAAAGCCATGACTGCATTGGAGAGAGCGTGCAGGAGGTAATGTCCAAGAATGCTTCCAGGAGCCAGAAACTTCAGCTATGTCAGCATGCTGAATGATGAGGAACTTCTGGGATGAGGGTAGATTGAAGAAGTTGGGGCTGTTCTCTGTGGAGAGTCATGGAGTCATACAGCATAGAAACAGACCCTGCGGTCCAACCAGTCCATGACCCCAAACTAAACTAGTCCCACCGGCCTGAGTTGGCCCATATCCCTCCAAACATTTCTTATTCATGTGCTTATCTAAATGCCTTTTAAACATTGTAACTGTACCCACACCCATCACTTCCCTGGAAGATCATTGCACTCACGAACCACTCTGCATTAAAAAATTGCCCCCATGTCTTTTTTAAATCCTTTTCCTCTCACCTTAAAAAAATGCACCCTCATCTTGAAATCCCCCCACCCTAGGGAAAAGACAGCTGCCATTCACCTCATCTATACCCCTCACAATTTTATAATCCTCTATGAGATCACCCCTCAAACTCTTCCATTCCAGTGAAGAAAGTCCCAGCCTCTCCTTATAACTTGAACCCACCATTCCTGGCAACATCCTGGGAAATCTTTTCTGAAACCTCTCCAGCTTAATAATATCCTTCCTATAACAGGGTGACCAGAACTGGACAGGGTATTCCAGCAGAGGCCTCGTCAATGTTCTGTATAAACTCAGCATGACGCCCCAACTCCTAGACTCAAAGAACTGAGCAATGATGATGCGTGCTAAAAGCCTTATTAACTGCTCTGTTTATATGTGATGCAAAAATCAAAGAATTATGCACCCGAATCCCTGGGTCCTCTCTGTTCTACCACACTGCCCAAGACCCTACTTTTAACTGTATAAGTCTTACTTGTTTGTTTTGCAAAATTGAGGAAGGATGAAAGGAGCTATCGTGAGTGGGTTGGATTGAGTAGATAGGCAGAACCCATTCCTGCTCATAAAAGGTACAAGAACGCATACTCTAAAGAATTCGAATGCTCAATCACACAAGTTCAGGAGCACAGTGAAGAGCGTATAAGGGGGCCGTACAGAGTACCATCTTGGGCACGAAAGTACCTAGTTACAAAAAACTTAGGTACAAAGTTGTAAAAGAAACAAAGTTAAAAAAGTTAAGCATTACCTTCACAGAATAAGTAGGAAAATGAAGAAATAACATAATCATTAATGTTGAAGTCTTTCTTTATATGAATTGGAAAATTAAAGCAATACAGTTAAAAGTTCAATAGTTTTTGATGGATCCTCCCCTCAGCTCTACAGCCTGGGAGACATGAACTGTCTGTTCTCGATGACACTGCTGTAGATATGAAGGAGCTCAATCATCGTTCACTGTTCCCAAGTTGGGCTGTAATGCCATTGCCGATGCTTAAGTTGCTTTCTCCCCAATCACACACCCCAGCCAGGGTTTCTGGAACATGCTCAGACAGAACACACTCGCACGCCAAGATACGACCGCAACAGGCCGAGAGACTGGGCCGAGACACTGTCACAGGGGATCCAGAGACTGGGCCGAGATACTGTCACAGGGGACCCAGAGACTGGGCCGAGACACTGTCACAGGTCAACCAGAGACTGGGCCGAGACCCTGTCACAGGGGATCCAGAGACTGGGCCGAAACCTTGTCACATGGGATCCAGAGACTGGGCCGAGACCCTGTCACAGGGGAACCAGAAACTGGGCCAAGACCCTGTCACAGGGGAACCAGAGACTGGGCCGAGACACTGTCACAGGGGAACCAGAGACTGGGCCGAGACACTTGTCACTGGGGAACCAGAGACTGGGCCGAGACACTGCCACAGGAGTCTGAGAGACTGGGCCGAGACCCTGTCACAGGGGAACCAGAGACTGGGCCGAGACACTGTCACAGGGGATCCAGAGACTGGGCCGAGACCCTGTCACAGGGGAACCAGAGACTGGGCCGAGACCCTGTCACAGGGGAACCAGAGACTGGGCCGAGACACTGTCACAGGGGAACCAGAGACTGGGCCGAGACCCTGTCACAGGGGAACCAGAGACTGGGCTGAGACACTGTCACAGGGGACCCAGAGACTGGGTCGAGGCCCTGTCACAGGGGAACCAGACACTGAGCTGAGACACTACCATGGAGGACTCAGAAACTGGGCCGAGACACTGCCATGGGGTACTGAGAGAGTGGTAACGATGGCACTTTCCTTCCCTAAAGGACATTAGCGAACCAGATGGGTTTTTCCCAACAATTGACAATGGATTCCTGGTCATCATTAGATCCTTAATCCCAGATATTTGGCATCTCCAAATTCCACCATCTGTAGTGGCAGGATTTGAAGATGTGGTTCCTGGAATGTTGCTTGGGTTTCTGGATTAGCAGTGCAGATATAATGCTGCTCGGCCATCGCTTCCCCTTTTATTTAAGAAAGTAGGTGTTCAGTGAGCACCATGGATGTCACAGTCTCAAAGCCCCAAATCCTACCATTGACGTCTCCCCACTCCGTTTCCCATTGTTTCCCTTTCCCAAATCTCACTACTATCCTGCAAAACCCCTCTTCTCTCCCATCATCTCTCAGCCCTATATCGCACTGCTGACCCTGCCACTATTCCCCAAAACCCCAGTCCCAACCCACAGACTTCCAGCCCCAGATCCCAACGCTAACCTCTCCCCTTCCTGCTCCCACTCCCAGCGTTATTTCTCTTCACTACACCCCAAACCCCCAACCCTATCGTCTCTGAGCCGCATATCCCTCCACTAACTCCCAATTGCCCTCCCCTCTGTCTCCCACAGTCTTCCAGTTCCACATCTCACCACTGACCCCTCCCTTCCCCACCCCAGAGTTTCCGAACCCCAAATCCTACCAGAACTTCCTAATCCTCCTCTCACAGTTTCCCAATCCCAAGTCCCTCCACAACCGTCCCAATCCTCCCCCCATAGTTTCCCAATCCCAAATCCCACGACTACCCCGCTATTATCCTCCCATAGTTTCCCAATCCCAAATCCCTGCACTAGCCCACAATCCTCCTCCCATAGCTTCCCAATCCCAAATTCCACCACTACCCCACAATCGTCCTCCCATAGTTTCCCAATCCAAAGTCTCTCCACTACACCCCAATCCTCCTCCCATAGTTTCCCAATCCCAAATCCCACTACTACCCCACTATTATCCTCCCACAGTTCCCCAATCCCAAATCCCTCCTCTACACCCCAATCCTCCTCCCATAGTCTCCCAATCCCAAATCCCACCACTACCCCCCAATCCTCCTCTCATAGTTTCACAATCTCAAATCCCTCCACTACCCTGCAATCCTCCTCTCACAGTTTCCCAATCCCAAATCCCACCACTTAGCCCCCATTATCTTTGGGCAGTTATTGCGGGGGCAGGGTGTGAAGGATGTGTTGCGGGAAATGCACCTCCTCCCACATACCCTCCTACAAAAATTCCATCCCCTATTCCCAATTACTTCGCCGCTGCTGCATCTGCTTCCAGGATGAGGCACTCCACTCCCGCACATCCTAGATGTCCGTGTTCTTCAAGGACCGCAACTTCCCCCCAGAAATGGTCAAGAACACCCTCAACCGTGTCTCCTGCATTTCCTGCAACACATCCCTCACACCCTGCCCCCGCAATAACTGCCCAAAAAGAATCCCCCTCATCCTCACATACCACCCCACCAACCTCCGGATACCACGCATCATCCTCCGACACTTCCACCATCTACAATCCAACCCCACCACCAAAGACATTTTTCCATCCCCACCCTTGTCTGCCTTCTGGAGAGACCCCTCTCTCCGGGGGTCCCTTGTCCGCTCCACACTCCCCTCCAACCCCGCCACCCCTGGCAACTGCAGGAAGTGCTACACTTGCCCCCACACCTCCTCCCTCACCCCCATCCCAGGCCCCAAGATGACTTTCCATATCAAGCAGATATTCACCTGCACATCTGCCAATGTGGTATACTGCATCCACTGTACCTGTTGTGGCTTCCTCTATATTGGGGAAACCAAGCGGAGGCTTGGGGACCGCTTTGCAGAACACCTCCGCTCGGTTCGCAATAAACAACTTCACCTCCCAGTCGCAAACCATTTTAACTCCCCCTCCCATTCCTTAGATGACATGTCCATCATGGGCCTCCTGCAGTGCCACAATGATGCCACCCGAAGGTTGCAGGAACAGGAACTCATATTCCGCTTGGGAACCCTGCAGCCCAATGGTATCAATGTGGACTTCACAAGCTTCAAAATCTCCCCTTCCCCCACTGCATCCTAAAACCAGCCCAGCTCGTCCCCTCCCCACACTGCATCCCAAAACCAGTCCAGCTCTTCCCCTCCCCCCACTGCATCCCAAAACCAGCCTACACTGCATCCCAAAACCAGCCCAGCCTGTCTCTGCCCCCCTAACCTGTTCTTCCTCTCACCTATCCCCTCCTCCCACCTCAAGCCGCACCTCCATTTCCTACCTACTAACCTCATCCCGCCTCGTTGACCTGTCCGTCCTCCCCGGACTGACCTATCCCCGCCCCACCTCCATACCCAAAGCCTCCTCTCCACCTATCTTCTCTATCCATCTTCAGTCCGCCTCCCTCTCTGTCCCTATTTATTCCAGAATCCTCTTCCCATCCCCCTCTCTGATCATGTGTCTAGGCCTGAACGTCAGCTTTTGTGCTCCTAAGATGCTGCTGGCCTGCTGTGTTCATCCAGCTCCATACTTTGTTACCTCAAATATTGTGATGTTTATTGTATCGTTCAGTCCAATCATTATAGTTTCTTAAAATTTATTTACCTTAATGCAAACATGCTTGTTTAATCCAATGGCCATGTGAAATATCAACAGTTGAATCAATTTCGAGCTGATTTCTCCTCAAATACCATGGTTTTTGAGTAGTCAGTTCAGAGTGTGAGTGAGAAGGCCTTCTGACATTAAGTTTTATTGAAGGTAAAGCTGCATTATTATTTAATGCATTTATTATTATTTTGCTGTAAATAAAGTATAACAGTATAATCTCTATATTACGTTTCTATTACTTTGTGTGCATTTTTGCATTGATGAGTTGAAACTCTTGATTAACTGCAATATTTGACCATCTGGCCCACTCCTGGTCCCATTGGTGCCAGATAATGGGAAGTTTGCCATTTTTGTAATTTAACTCCAAGTGTCGATCTAATTTGTTTCCAGGGCACATTACATCCGTGCAGAGATATTGTAAATGTGGTCACTCAGGCACAGGAATTGGGAAAATGAGAAACAAGAAATGAGTCACAAGCCTGTGATGGATCCATGTCGCTGATTGTTCGAGAAGCAATGTACCCATTGCATACATAACACCCTGCAGCCGCTGTGACTCAGTGACATCTATGTCACCATATGATTGATGTCAGCTGCTATGTTAAACATTCATCAAATTTTGTCGTATTTAAATTTGGTCAGAATGGCTACAATTTCTTCTTGAACACCCTCTGCACACTGTCATGAGTACGTCTGATTTCTGATGGTCATTAAACAATCATAATGATGTCTCTGTCCACATGATAGCTCTTGAGACAAATGAGCGTCACTGTTCATGTAAAATAATGTGTTGGTAGGCATTCACCAGACTGTGGGATCTACAAAGCTATTCCTCAGGAGTTCACATATTCCATGCTTTCTCTATTTATTGACGGGATGACGGCATCACTGGCCAGGCTGCATTCATTGCCCATCCCAATTGCCCAGAGGGCAGTTAAGAGCTGACCACATTCTGTGGATCTGGAGTCACATGTAGGCCCAGGTCAGATAACTCCTAGCCTCAGGGACGTTAGTGAACCAGATGGGATTGCCTCTAGTAGTTTTGTTGGACTTGTACAGAATTCAACCTCCAATTTTCAGAACGGCAGGACTCAAATCCAGTTTCTCAGAATTTTAACTTGGGTTTCTGGTTCAAGGGGGTCTGGCAATTATACCACCAGGCCATCAGATCCCCTGGTTATTCCTGCACACAAAGGGAAGGACAAAACGTTGGGTCTAAGCTCCACAGGGAGGTCTTATTGCTTTCAATAGCTGGTCATGTTCTAACCAACGTCAGATCAGAAATTTAAATGGCAAATCGTTTCAAGAAAGGCAGAAGCATTTTTGACATGAACTCGCCCTTTGATGAGTCGTTAAAAACTGTTGTGAACTACAGACGAGTTGCTTCTGTGACTTTGTTGATCTGACAAATGCCTTTAGCACCTTAAACAGAGAGGCCTTATGGAAAATCATAGACAAAAGTGAATGTTCTGGCAGGACTGTAAGTCTAACACAGCACTGATTGTGATATCTCCTTTATTCATTAACAGAATGAGGGGCTCACTGGCCAGGCGGCATTTATTGCCCATCCCTTATTGCCCAGACGGCAGTTAAGAGTCGCCACATTACTGTGGGTCTGGAGTCACATGTAGGCCAGGCCAGGTAAGGATGGCAGTTTCCTTCCCTAAAGGGCATTAGTGACCTAGATAGATTTTCTCCCAACAATTGACAATGGTCATCATTAGACACTTAATTGCAGATTTCTTCCAAAAATTAAATTCAAATTCCACCATCAGCCGTGGCCAGGTTCTTACCCAGGTCCGCAAATCCTTTTCTGGGTCCCTGTATTGACTGCCCCTTGACATAACAGTTGGTATGAAGTAGGCTTCTGTGCTCTTTAATATATTCTTTGCTGCCATGCAGGAGCATTTGTTGGATATATTGATGGACTATCCATCCAAATTGGAACAAAGGATCAGACTCCAACCTGAGATGGCTGAAATCCTCAATTAGGGATCTGAGTCTGAGATTTAATGTTGGCCATAGACAATGATGTGGTTTGTGGGTAAACTACAAGCAAGACATAGTCTGTGTTCGCTGTATGTTATCCTTTACCACAAAGACTTCATTCTTGTTGAGACAGATGTCTTGCAGTTTATTAGTAACGCTAACAATTTATATTGCTGCAAGATTTTCTTACACATTGGTTTTTGTGCTGACTGCTGTTAGCGTGATTATTGCAAATGGTACAGTAATTATTGTCACTGAAGGTGAAGCTGTTACCTTTCGAATGGATTGTCATGTGATAGAATCTAACTGTGTTAAATGTATACTGCCTTTCTGGGCTGGAATCTGTGAAATGGTACCATAAATGCACTTTCATGTCAGTCTCTGATCGAAGCCTACAATGGACCACAAAACCGATTCTTTAAAAGTGGCCAATGACTCTAGGTTAGCATTAGAGGAAGGAAAAAGAGCTGGGTGACTTATTACAATTGTACCTTCGTGAGACCACACCTGGCATACTGTGTGCTGTTTAGGCTTCCTTATCTGAGGAAGGATGTTCTTACTCTCAAGGGAGTAGGCTTACCTGACTGACCCCTGGGATGGCGTGACTGATGCATGGAGAGAGGTTGAATCAGTTAGGATTATGTGTGCTGGAGTTCAAAAGAATCAGGGACAACCTCAAGACCAGAAAGGGTAGGTGCAGGAAGGATGTTTCTGACAGTGGGGAGTCCAGGACCAGTTGTCAAAGTCTAAAGAGAATGGAAAGGCCATTCAAAACAGATAAGGAAAATTTTCTTCACCCAGAGAGCCTGTGGAATTCACTGTCACAGAAATCAGTCAAGGCCAAAACATAGTTCAGGAAGGAGCTGGATATGGCACTTGGGCTAAAGCGATCAAAGTATATGGGGATAAAAAGCAGGAACAGGTTATTGAGTTGATTAGCCATGAACATAATGAATGGTAGTGCAGGCCTGATGGGCCGAATGGCCTCCTCATAGAGTCATACAGCAAGGAAACAGACCCTTCAGTCCAACTCATCCATGCCAACTGGATATCCTATATAAAACTAGTCCCATTTGCCTCTAAACTCTTCCTATCCAGATGTCTTTTAAATGTTATAACTGTACCAGCCTCCACCACTTCCTCTTACAGCTCATTCCACACATTCACCACCCTTTGTGTGAAAATGTTACCCCTTAGGTCCCTTTTAAATCTTTCTCCTCTCATCTTAAACCTCTGCCCTTTAGTTTTGGACTCCCTCACCCCAAGGAAAATACCTTGACAATTTACCCTATCCATTCCCCTCATGATTTTGTAAGCCTCTATTAGGTCACCCCTCAGCCTCTGATGCTCCAGGGAAAATAGCCCAGCTTCCCCCAATAGTTTAAACGCTCCGAGCTTGGCAACATGCTTGTAAATTTTTTCTGGATCCTTTCTAGTTTTGCAACACCCTTCTGAAAGGAAGGTGGCCAAAATTGTAAGCAATGCTCCAAAAGTGGCTGAATCAGTGTCCTGTGTAGCCACAACATAACGTCCTAATGCCGATACTCAATGCACCGACCAATAAAGCCTGGTCCTATTTTGCACGATTATATGCTCCTATGATTACAGTGTCAAACTCCGACCATACTCCAGCTCCTCGAGCTGCAGACCTTGAAGGTTGAGGGCAGTATATTTTGAAAACACAATGCCCACCAACATCTGCATTGAGAGCGAAGTGGCAAATAGAATTACCAGAGCGATTGCCCATTTATCCAAGAAGCCTTGGAAGAAATAGGGTATCAAGCCTACAACAAAACCTATTGTATCTGAAGCTATTGTAATTGTAACTCTCCTGTATCCCTGTGAAATATGGACAACTCACTCTTGGTGCTTGGAAAATGTCTACATGGGCCGCAATCAAGCAACATCGTTGATATCAAATGGAAGGGTCTATTGCCCATTACTGAGGTTCCTCAAAGAGCCCAAATATCTGGAATTAAAGCATTCATCGTTCAAACGCAGCTCAGACAGGGTGGAAAAGCACAGAAAGTCAGGCAGCACCCGAGGAACAGGGAAGTCAATGTTTTGGGCCGAAAACCAATGGAGTGGATGTGCAGTGTGTATGACTGTCAATGACATCCCTCAGATAGACAGCTATTCATGACTTCACCTTCAATGCTGCTTGCAAAGTAGCTCAGATTGCGACTTAAGGACTCATTGAAGGCCAACTTGCAGAAATATGATTTGTCTACGAGAAACACTCAAAAATGCAGTTGTGGATGAGACCTAACTCTATTTAAAAACCTCCTGAAGTAATGCTGTAGGAGTCTGTAGTACTCACAGAGTATACGTCATCATTATCCAAGCTACTGATGCTAATTCCATTCCTCTGTACGAGGGGGGGTGATTGTAAGGAATAGCATTGCTTCCCTTAAACATCAAAAAATACAGGTAGCCAAGCAAGGGGCTGGGCAGTCCCAACAAAATCAAAATAGTTCATCTCTGCCAGCGCTGCAACTCTGTGATTGAATTTTGCAGCTGTACTACCACACGCAACCCATAAATCTTTACACACGGGAGAAGGCCACCTTCGAAGTTAGGGAAATTGATGGTAGCAAATTCCATAAACATACATGCATGTACACACACACGCATGTGCACACATGCATTTACAGATATACATGAGTGTGTGTGCGCACACGTGCGTGTGTGTGCATGTATGCGTATATGTGTGTGTATAAATGTATACATGAGTATATGAGTACACACAGACACATACACACATGTACAAATACATACATGAACACATGCATGTACACATATGTACTCATATACTCATGTATTCATTTATAGACACACATATACGCATACATGTGCACACACACACGCACACTCACGCACAAACATGCACACAAACAGATCTCTGATCTCTCAGGATGAAAAGTGAACTGGGCTGGATGTACATTGTAAGCTTAGAATCATTCCATATATGCCATGTACTAATGATGAAAAAGTGGCTGAGACATCCACTTTAGATCCTAAAGCACACTTCCTCTCTAATGCACCGCGATTAAACTGACTGTAATTAAGATGGAATTGCTGAGTGCCTTGTGGATGACAAGCTTTATAACAGTTCCTAATGATACATCTTACAGAAATGTTCACTAGACAAATTGCTGCTCTTGTGAGCAGCCCATTTCCATATAAACCCGTTTGTTTCGGTGCACAGCAGTAGCCTTGAGCTGGGTCCATTTCATCACCTGGTTCAAAGGCGAATTTTGAAGCTGCTTCTTTCTTTAATTTATTCGCAGGATTCAGGTCTTGCTGGCAAAGCCGATATCTATTGTTGATCCCTTGTTACTGTATTCCAAAAGCGGCTTCAATAACATCCTGGAATTCACTGGGTTCCATTGTCAGACCCTAATTGCTTAGAAGTTGGGTTTGGTTAGCTCGGAGAGCTGGTTTATAAAGTTGGACGTCACCAACAATATGGGTTCAGTTCCTGCCCTGGCTGAGGTTAGTACAAAGGTCCTACCTTCTTGACCATGCTCCTTGTCTGAGGTGTTTTGACCTTTCGGTCAAATTCAGCAACAGTGCCTCTCTCTCTGTCAGTCCTCTGGGACTATGGTGCCTACAGTTAGAATAAAATCCCTAAAATACAACTGAGAAGCCGATGTATTTAATTTAATTTCTGCAACTGTAGTGAGGACAGTTAAGCATAATAAATTCACCACTGGCATTATATAAATCACAGGCGCAAATCGATTACTTAGCATTGCAAAATGCCAGGTCAACTACGTTTCTGTCCTTTGAGAAAAAAAATGCAATGGTGCCGTCTCAAACAGGATATTCATGACCATATTAAAGAACTGATACTGTCCTTCGAAGAGACACTCAGCAGCGTCTAATCTGCCACCTGCTCAATCAACAGAGATGCATGTTAATACACAATCATGTTATACCTGCCACCAAAGAAAGCCTGCCACATCCTCTAGTACTTCATTTCGCTGTAAAAACCAGCCAATTCCAACAAAATGATTCATGTTACAGAAAGCAGCCAACATATGCTGCTGGTGTTTTGTGGCTGGTCTGGGTTGGATGGAAGTCAATCAAGAGATTGTCTTCACAGACTCACAAGGGAAGCAATTTGATTATAATTCCATTCACAGCCCAATGTCAAATCGCTCTGGAATCCGTATCGTCATTCCCCATCTTACCATTTTCTCTCACTTTGTCCTGCCTCTCTAAGCTGCTTCTAAGGTTTGCGAGAACAATCCTCATCTTTGTTTTTCAATTCCTTCTGTGGTGCCCCAATCTCTGAAACCTCCTCCAGACTCACAAGCCTCTAACGTCTTTAAGCTGCTCCTTCGAGTCTGTTTTTTTTTGTGCCTTGCTGATATCTATCGCTCCATCATTGACGTCCATGCCTTCAGTCACCTGGGCCCCAAGCTCTGAACCTCTCTCCCTAAACCTTTCCACCTCTCAAGCTCCTAACGATCTTTCCATTCCGCTTATCCAAATGCCCTAGTATCTCCTTCTAATCACTCTTGTGAAACATTTTGGGAGATTTAACTGTGTTAATAGCAAGATAAAAATGGAGGCTGTTGTTCAGAAAGGGATAAACCATTAAGAAAATAGTTATTGGTCACAATAGACTTTATCCTGCTAACTGCAAGACCGTCGTCTAATTAGACCAGGGAAACCAGTTACACCAGTACAAGTGGTTTTCAGTGTTTTTTAGTGAGACTAGGTGAAGTAGTTTCCAACTTCTTCCTGTAAGACCTGGGTAGTGGCTTTCAAGCTCTCCTAGTTCAGCCAATGATAGTGCTTTCTCAACCTCTTCTAGTTAGACCAACAGGTAGATTTCAGCCTCTTCTAGTTAGACCAGAGGTAGTGCTTTCTCAGCGTCTTTTAGCTAGTCTAGGGACAGAGGTTATTCCTTGAACACACACGAGGCCCAGCAAATACTAAAGCTCTCCACAGTGAAAGTGGCAGCAAAGCTACCACTGGGAAACTCGCCCTGGCTGTATCTCCAACAACTGGCGGTTACCCCCAGCTTGCTAAAGACTAACTCAATGTCCCTCTGGCTCAGCTGCTCAGCGGCAGTTATTGCTACTTCTCTTTCCTTGTGTCGGTCTGATTTCATTGGCCTTTGATGCGAGCAGCTACCCAGGCCATGGCTGACATTGACCCATCAAGAGCACCACAGCAGTGAGTGTAACCCAATGGTTATTAATGTTGCAGCGAACGCAGTCTGAAAGGAATGGGAGGAAGAAGGCAATTGCAATCATGCAGATGTAAACGAAGCGTTAATCTGGGCAACTGGCGTTCAGAACTGAATCAGCGTTTAATTGACTGGCTCTGCTCAAAGAGTGGAAAAACAAGTTAGTCATCGTGGTGGCTAATTTACGCAGTCATTAGCACAATTGTGATTTGTTATGGACTGCAAGGAGGGAAATCACTTAATTATTTTACCTTCACAAGATTGGTAGCCCTTTACTGCAAATCAAAAATGAAATGAATCAGATTGAGAAATGTAATTGATGGTGCATTTCAGTAATGACTGCTTTGGAGCCAAATCGAACATTGCCCTGATGGTGCTTTCTCCTTTTCAAACCAAATTACTCATTAGGCTTTCAAGATGGTATCTGCCACCACAGTTCAACCCTCAGAATCATGCATCACAGGGCTGTAATGACTCAGAGGGAGACCAATCAGCCCATTGTGCCTGCACTAGCTCTTCAAATGAACATCATGGCAATGAGTAGATTTCAGGTGCCAATCTCCTGAATTAGCCCCATTCCCTTGCACAATATTTCCACCCAAATAACCATCCATGAATGCCTCAATTGAACCTGCCTCCAAACTCAAGGACAAAGGAGGGAATCTATGAGTGGAGCCAGAAGAGGTAGGTGAGGTCCTAAACAAATACTTTGCACTGGTGTTCACCAAAGAGAAGAAATTGGTGGAGGATGATCTTTGGGAAGGGAATGTTGAGTTTCCAAGCTGAGTTTCTATTAAAACAAAAAGAGATACGGTGCATTTTAAAAAGCATTAAGTTAGTTAAGTCCCTGGCTCCTGATGGAATCAATGCCATAATATTGACGGAGACAAGAGAACAAATTGCTGATGCATTGGCAGACATCTTTGTATCCTCTTTGGCCACAGGCGATGCTCCAGACGACTGGAGAATAGCCAATGTTGTCCCACTGCCTAAGAAAGGTAACAGGGATAATTCTGGAAATTACAGGCCTGTGAGCTTCACATTGGTGATAGGGAAATTATTGGAAAAGATTCTCAGGGATAACATCCACATGCATTTAGAAGCAAATGGACTTCTTAGTGATAGACAGCATGGTTTTGTGTGGGAGAGGTTGAGCATCACTAAGTTGATTGAGTTTTTTCAGGAGCTGATGAAGATGATTGATGTGGGAAAAGCAGTTGATCTTGTCGACATGGATTTCAGTAAAGCTTTAGACAAAGTCCCTCATGGCACAAAAGGTGAAGTCACATGGTATCAGGCTGAGCTGGCAAGATGAATGCAGGCCTGGCTTAGTCGTAGGTGACAGAGGGTAGAAGTGGAAGGACGCTTTCCGTAATGGAGGACTGTGACAAATGGTGTTCCACAGGTATCAGAGCTGGGACCTCTACTGTTCGTGATCTACATAAATGATTTGGAAGAAACTGTAGCTGGTCTAATTAGTAATTTTGCAGATGGTTCAGGGATTGGTAGAGTTTCAGGTAGTGAGGAAGATAGTCAGAGGATACAGCGGGATATAGATCATTTGGAGGCATGGGCAGAAAAATGGCAGATGGAGTTTAATTGCACAAATGTAAGGTGATGCATTTTGGAAGGTCAAGTACAGGAGGAAATTATATAGTGAATGGTAGAACCCTTAGGAGTATTGATATGCAGAGGGATCTGCAGGTCCACTGATCACTGAAGGAGGCAGCGCAGGTAGATAAGGGAGTAAAAAAGGGCCAATGGCGTACACAGCTACCTAGAATACACCTCCTCCCACCCACCCTCCTGCAAAAATTCCATCCCCATTCCCAATTCATCCGCCTCCGCCGCATCTGCTCCCACGATGAGGCATTCCACTCCCGCACATCCCAGATGTCCAAGTTCTTCAAGGACCGCAACTTTTCCCCCACCGTGATCGAGAACGCCCTTGACCGCGTCTCCCGTATTTCCCGCAACACATCCCTCACACCCCGACCCGCCACAACCGCCCAAAGAGGATCCCCCTTGTTCTCACACACCAACCCACCAATCTCCGGATACAACGCATCATCCTCCGACACTTCCGCCATCTACAATCCGACCCCACCACCAAAGACATTTTTCCATCCCCACCCTTGTCTGCTTTCTGGAGAGACCACTCTCTCCATGACTCCCTTGTTCGCTCCACACTGCCCTCCAACCACACCACACCCGGCACCTTCCCCTGCAACCGCAGGAAATGCTACACTTGCCCCCACACCTCCTCCCTCACCCCCATCCCAGGCCCCAAGATGACTTTCCATATTAAGCAGAGGTTCACCTGCACATCTGCCAATGTGGTATACTGTATCCATTGTACCCGGTGTGGCTTCCTCTACATTGGGGAAACCAAGTGGAGGCTTGGGGACCGCTTTGCAGAATACCTCCACTCGGTTCGCAATAAACAACTGCACCTCCCAGTCGCGAACCAAGTTCAACTCCCCTTCCCATTCTTTAGTCAACATGTCCATCATGGGCCTCCTGCAGTGCCACAATGATGCACCCGAAGGTTGCAGGAACAGGAACTCATATTCCGCTTGGGAACCCTGCAGCCCAATGGTATCAATGTGGACTTCACCAGCTTCAAAATCTCCCCTTCCCCCATCGCATCCCAAAACCTGCCCAGTTCGTCCCCTCCCCCCACTGCACCACACAACCAGCCCAGCCTGTCTCTGCCTCCCTAACCTGTTCTTCCTTTCACCCATCCCTTCCTCCCACCTCAAGCCGGGTTGAGTGACCCTTCACCCAAAACATTAAGGGGTATACCAGGTGTAGAACTGGATGAACACAGCTGGCCAAGCAGCATTAGGGGAGCAGGAAGGCTGATGTTTTGGGCCTAGGATGCTGCCTCTGATGCTGCTTGGCCTGCTGTGTTCATCCAGCTCTACACATTGTATATCTCAGATTCTCCAGCATCTGCAGTTTCTACTATCCCTAACCCTAAACATTAACTTTGGTTTTTGTCCACAGATGTTGCCAGACCTGATGAGCTTTTCCAGCAATTTCTGCTGTTGTTTCTGATTTATAGCATCTGCAGGTCTTTCGGTTTTTATTTATTGCCCAAATTTAGTTGTCTCACAGGGCAGTTAAGAGTCAACTACATTGGAGTAGGTCTGGAGTCACATGTAGGCCAGACAATGTCCTTCCCTCCCCATTAATGTGTTTTTCCAGTAATCATAGAGTCATAGGCACACAGTCATACAGCCCAGAAACAAACCCTTCGATCCAACCACTCCGTGCTGAAAATAATTCCAAACTAAACTAGTCTCACCTGCCTGCTCCTGGCCCATATCCCTCCAAACATTTCTTGTCCATTTACTTATCCAAATGTCTTTTAAACGCTGTAACTGTTCCCACATCCACCACTTCCTCAAGAAGTTCATTCCACAGCAGCATGGTCATAATCTGACTTTTCTTTTAAATTAAGTTCAAACCCCATCAGCTGCATTGGCTGGAATTTGAACATAGGTTGCCAGAATGTTATTTAGAGTGCCACATTAACAGCTCTGCAGTAACACCACCAAGCCATCATCAGTATTCCCCACTGCTTTACAGGACATTGGAGAGCCAAAGAGGTTTTACCAATGATTGGCAACACTTTCATGGTCATCGCTGGACTCAAAATTCCATTTTGAAAAAAGAAACAAGTATCAGTGGGATTTGAACTCAGGTCCCCAACCTCTGGATGAGCAGCTCAGTGACAATACTGGGCCAACATCTCCCCATATTGACTACCTCAGGCCAAAAGCTTATGTCTCTGATATTCACAAATTAGATTTAGTTATGGATATGAAGCCAATGATCAGATGTGTGTGAAAAATCTGAAGATGACATTTTTTGACAATGTTTGCAAATCCAAAAATTCATATATATATGATGATTAGATGGTTTGAAAGCACGTAGCCCTTGCAAACTAATTATTGTTTTGAAAGCAAATTTAATCATTTACATGCTTTTTGTAATGGCATTTTAAGTGGAATGAGTGGTTTACATACTCTGTGGAAATAAACAAATAATATTGCAAACCATTTCTCAGAGGGAAGCTAATCCTGAATTTGCCAGCTCTGTGAAGAACCACCTGATTCTTAACTTTAAGTCTACTTTCTTTCTGCGGACAGAAATTGCTGGAAAAGCTCAGCTGGACTGGCAGAATCTGTGGAGAGAAATCTGAGTTAATGTTTCAGTTCAGTTGACCCTTCGTCAGAACTCCAGTTTACAGCATCTGGCGTTTTTTTTTTCACTTTTCCTGCCACAGATTCAGCCAAACAATTTCTCTTTTTGTTTCTGAATTTACCAGTTATGTTTTTAGCAAATAGCCTGAGATATTTCAAAAGAATGACTGTTGTAATTTCAAAGAGTTGAGCTTCCTTCACTTTCTCTGCAGACATGATTGGAATGGCAATGAAAAGCTACAGATACCAGAGATCTGATACAAACGCAGAAAATGTGCTGGAGAAACGCAACAGGTCTGGCAGCATCTATGGAGACAAGAACAGAGTTAATGTTTCAAGCCTGAAATGGCAATTCTGGGACCTAAAGGTGATACAAATGCTGACCAGTGGGAGAGGTGATGGCGTTGTGGTATTATTGCTGGATTGATAATCTGGAGTCCCAGCTAATGTCCTTGGGATTCATGTTCAAATCCCACCATAGCAAATGGTAGAATTTGAACTCAATAAAATATCTGGAATTAGGATCCCAAGAGTGACCATGAAAAGCAATTGTCAAATGTTGGAAAAACCCATCTGGTTCTCTAATGCCCTTTAGAGAAAGAAACTGCCATCCTTACCTGGTCTGGTCTACATGTGACTCCAGACCCACAGCAATGTGGTTGATTCTTAACTGCCCCCTGAGCAGTATAGGGACAGGTAAAAAATGCTGCCTGGCCAGTGATCCCCTCATCCCATAAACAAATAAAGGAAAAAAAAATCACAATAGGATCACTGCACATCCTGACCATTAGCTGTTACAAGTGACAGTGTCCCATTCCTTCATCGCTTCATACCTGAGTTAGCTGTGAGCTCCTGCGGAGCTGACACTGAGACTTTGAATGCACTGCTGCAGCTATTTAAGGGCTGCAGCAGCAATGTTAAACGTCGTGTGGGCAAGGGGGTAAGGGTGGCAGGTACAGAATGTAGTGTGCAAAAATTATTTTGGAACTTAACCCAAGCAGCAAATTGAGGTCACATTCTTTTATGACAACCGTGTCAACACATCAAGAGTATACAATTATAGAGTGCTTCAGGGGATTCAGGGGTGTGAAAGGTGCCACATAAATACAAGTGATTTATTTCTTTTTCCAAGTATAAGAATTAATGCAACAGTGCACATGGCACCAGAGGATCTGAGTCGCCAAATCTGATATGTTAATGTAGCTTCCCTCATATAGAATGGTACAGAATGTCAGGGAACTGGCCACAGCCTTAATGCTGTCTCACACACCCAAAGTACTGTAAAACAGATTTTTCAAAGCATTGCATGTCCAGTATGTATTGGATATCTAATTGCCATTGTTGATGCAAATCTGACAAATGGCAATGATTGATTAATGCAGTGATATAGTTTCCTTTAGGCAATGACAGTCTTTTGTTCACTTTCTTCTGCTTTTGCATCATTTACATCTAATTGAGATTTAGGAAAGGAGTTCATGCTTCATCAGAATAATAGCAACTCTAACAGTCCATCCATGCTGCATAAAAGTGCCAGTCCAGATTCAGTGCTCTTGCATTGGGAGAGGGGTTTGAACTCATAAACTCCTGCCTGGGTGGTGAAAAGGAAAGGGTCTATGAGGAAGGACTTGAGGATAATGCTGCTCAAAATATACCTATGCCAAACACCGAGTCCATATGCATCCTGCAAAGTTGTGACTTTGTTAAACATACTTGACCCCACAGCAACGCAATTGATTCATAACTCGTTTGGGTGATACGTACTTGTCCATCCAATGATATTCATGTACTGTGTAAAAGTTAAGGAACCCAGAACATAGGGATATCTGTTATGAGAGAGAGAGAGTTGACTGTAATGGTTTAACCTGACAGTCACCATGCCTCGTGTGAGGGGAGAGTTTGAGAAAGACCAGCCCTTCAAAGTAACCTCAAGCTATGATGGGAATTGAACCCACTCTGTTGCAAACCAGCCATCAAAGCTAACCAATCTACCCTCCAACAATGAAAGGAAAAGCATTGAGTCATCAATGACAGAGCATTTAGGGAGGTGGTAGAAGGCTCTTGTGGTGCAGTGATAGTTTCAGAGGTGTGTAATGACACCTCTGATTGGAAAATACCTATGAGGATATCATTCAGCCCATCGTGCGTGTGGGCTCTGTGTTGGAGCTACCAACTATCATTGTCACCAATCCCTTCCAAATGCATAATCTCTCCCACCCAGAAGAACCAGGGCAGCAGAAACACAGAAACGCCACCATCTGCAAGTTCTCCAGTAAGCCACTCAGCATCTTGACTTGGAAACATATCGCTGTTCCATCGATGTTGCTTAGTCAAAATCCCGGAATTCCCCTGCTAATATCGCTCTGAGCATCCATACACTATACGGACTGCAGCGGTTCAGAAGGCAGCTCACCACTGCCATCTGCAGGCCAGTTAGAGATGGGCGATAAATGATGGCTCAGCCAAAGTTGCCCACAAAAAAAATCCCACTTCCATATTTTGTATTTATAACACAGATAATCCTGCCCCTCTGAATATTTACTCAATTCCTTTTGAAACCCTCAAATTGAATCTCCTCATAAGACCCATTCTGGACCATTATAAGTCACTTTGTAAAACTATTTTGGCCCCCATGTTGTCTCGAGGTTTGTTAAATTTGTGTCTGAATCTTCTGCCACTAAGGAACAGTTGCTCTTTTTTTTCCTTCATTCATTCACAGGATAAGGGTGTCACTGACCAGGGCAGCATTTAATGCCCCGTCCCCAATTGCCCAGACGGCAGTTAAGAGTCAACCACATTGCTGTGGGTCTGGAGTCACATGTAGGCCAGACCAGGTAAGGATGGCAGTTTCCTTCCCTAAAGGGCATTACTAAATCAGATGGGTTGCCTGACAATTGGTAATGGATTCATGGCCATCATTCCAGATATTTTAATTTATTTGAATTCAAATTCCACCAGTATTCAAACCGGGGTTCCCAGGCTATTACTGGGTCTCTGGGTTAACAGCCCAGCAATGACACTACTCGGCCGTCACTTCCCCTAGTATAGTAGCACAGTAGCCCTGAATCCATTGCAAATTGTGATTGATTGTTAACTGCCCTATAGGGGTAATAAATGCTGGGCCTAGCCAGTGATGCCCACAGCCACTGAACAAATAATTTTTAAAAAAAATCAGAAAGTGCATTTCGAAAGTGCTTCATTGGCCATGATGAGCTTTGGGGCATCGTGTGTTTGTGAAAGGCACTGTACAGATGCTCAACTTTCTCTGGAGAGAAACCCAGAACAAGTTTCTGAGATGAACGTGCAGTTCTGGTCGACCCATTACAGGAAGGATGTGGAAGCTTTGGAAAGGGTGCAGAGATTTACCAGGATGTTGCCTGGTATGGAGGGAAGGTTTTATGAGGAAAGGCTGAGGGACTTGAGGTTGTTTTCATTAGAGAGAAGAAGGTTGAGAGGTGACTTAACAGAGACATATAAGATGATCAGAGGGTTAGATAGGGTGGACAATGAGAGACTTTTTCCTTGGATGGTGATAGCTAGCATGAGAGGACATAGCTTTAAATTGAGGGTTGATAAATATAGGACAGATGTCAGAGGTAGGTTCTTTACTCAGAGAGTAGCAAAGGGAATGGGATGCCCTGCCTGCAACGGCAGTAGGCTCAGCAACTTTAAGGGCATTTAAATGGTCAATGGATAAACATATGGATGATAATGGAATAGTGTAAGTTAGATGGGCTTCAGATTGCTTTCACAGATCAGCACAACATCAAGGGCCGAAGGGCCTGCACTGCGCTGTAATGTCCTATGTTCATGAAAGTTCCGTCGTATATATTACACGTTGCAATTTGGATTTTAAAACAGGGACGGCTGGACATTGGTCAGTTCCATGAAAGTAATTTTTATAAACAGGTCAGAAAGTCATCTGGAACAGTGATCTTAGTGCTTCAATTCCAGAAAAACATGTGACCTCAGTTCAGTGCCTGGGAGGTCTCTTGCTGGTTGATAGAATGTTTTTACTGTTTTATAATAACACACCAGAAAGCCATAAGGCTTAGGTTTGTCTAAAACTCATCTTACACGATCAACAGATCCTTCTATTACATTACCCCTCACACATTTACCCAGGTGAGCACTGATAACAGAAAGAAGCATTTCTCAGTGACATGTCAACTGACAGCCAGGATGAAACAGTTGTGTGTTCAGAGATTTGTCAGTTCATTTCATTTACCAATTTATTGAAGAATCCAAATGACAGAAAGCAATTATACGCAAATATTACATTCATCGAGCAGATAAGTACCTGGGCTAACATTAAAGTTCTTAGTTTACAACACAGCAACCCACTTTCTGCAGAGTGTCATGCTTCCTGTGATCTGAGGTAAGATGGAGTCTGAGATCTTCATGCCCTCAGGTCTCATGTTATGATACAGTAATGGTCAAGTCTCTTAAAGGTATATTGATGCACACACTGTCAGATGTACCATCATAGAGGAGGTTACAGAGGTAACAAAATGTGAGGCAATTTGAGATTTGAAATTGAGAAGATTGGAGGCATCCCTGAAAAGCTTGAATGCTTAAAAATGATTTGTGTGAGCCGAAGATATTAATGAAATCCCATTACATCCATACCTCACCCTCAATGAAAACAAACAAACTGGACAGGAAAATACCCCCTGAGGAATCCATATTGGCAATCCACTGTGATAGCTTTATTTATTTTTGTCATTAGACTTTGTGATTTTATCTTTCTTTAATAAGGGTCCATATAACTCTACCTAAAATGGGGCCACTTCACTGCTCTGTAACATGCTGGGTCATTTTGGCTCTTTTTCTGAAATACGTTTGTAGAAGCATTGACGTCTTTTTCCTGACATCCATAGGCAACTGTGTGGAGAATTCTAAATGTGTTTTTGATTTGACTTGATTTATTATTGTCACTTGTATCTAGGTACAGCGCAGAGTTTTGTTTTGCATGGACTACAGGCAGATCGTACGATACAAAGTGCATTATGGCAACAGAACACAGAGAGGAATACAATGTTACGGCTGCAGAGAAGGTGCACCAAGACTGAGATAAAAATTAAATTTGAAATTTGAGAGGTCCATTCAGAAGTTGAAAAACAATGGGGAAGAAGCTAATATTAAATCTGTTGGTATTATGTGTTATGTGTTGGTATTATATGGTATTAAGCTTTCACTGTGTTGAGCTACAAGAGTGTTTTTTTTGGTTGAGATTACCTCTGGTTGGAGTAATTGGAAATAGAAATGCAATGGCTTGTTTTTAAGATAGAACAGTTGTACCAAAGCTGAAAGGAAGAACTTACACTACAGTGGCTGAATCATACAGAAACCTGGTAAACATCAAGGAAGGAGGGATGAGAACTGGGCACTAATAAGGTTCGGGAGCTGGGCTGGGCACAAAATCAGGAACCAGTGCATCGGGGGTTTGTGAAGGATAATGGAAGCAGTAAGGAAAGCAGCAAGGAAGGGACTGAAATGGTGGGATCACCTGTTTTAAAGGGATATGTGATAAAGGAAATGGGAGGCGAGTGATGGAGATGGGATTCTCAGGGAGGAGAACAGAAAGATTCCAGAGCAGATGGCAAGGTACAGCGGTGAGATACTTAACTTCAGCTGACTTGGAAGAGGAATGGGATAGTGCCAGGAGGAAATGGAGAAGGGGGGGGATCATCTACCATTAATAAAAGGAGAGAAGAAAAGATCTCGCCTCCTGACTCCCCAGAGCCAACCCATCATTGACAAGACACAGGTCAGGTGTTTGATGGAGCAGGGTTAGCTCAGTTAGGCAGATGGCTCATTTGAGATGCAGCATTACACCAATAGTGTGGGTTCAATTCCTGCACCATCTGAGCTCACCGTGAAGCATTCTTTTTATCAACTCCCCTCACCTGAGGAGCAATGACCCTCATGTTAAACCACCATCAGCTGTCTTTCACTCACGAGAGAGCAGTCCTATGGTCTGGTACGATTTACCTTTACTACCCAATTGCCTGGCGAAGTGCAGCTCCAATAACACCAAGAGGCTTGACACCATCCAAGACAAGGCAGCCCATACAGAGTTGGAACCACGTCCACAAATATCCACTCCCTGTACAATCGACACTAAGTAATAGCTGTGTGTCCCATCTGCAAAATGAAGCAGCCCGTATTGCCCTACATCTTCGGAATAAATACAAACTGGAGAGGAAGAACAGTGTCACTTTGGAAGGTGGGCTATGTTGCAATGATTCAGTGCAAAGTGTTTCAGTATATTTTGGCCATTTGGATCCCATCTTATCTTCCTTGTACTGTTGAATTCCAGGCAAAGGCCAATATAAGTGAGTGATGGCCTGCACTGGTTACAATGGGGGAGATGTCCAGGACTAAGCACTGTGCTCGTTAAGGGTGATCATCCAGGGAACTGGCTCAGCACAGGTCGAGTGAGTCTTTCTGATCTCACACAGACATACAGCTCAGAGACAGACCCTTCGGTCCAACCAGTCCATGCTGACCGTAATCCCAAACTAAATGCATCCTGCTCCTGTTTCATATCCCTCCAAACCTTTCCTATTCATGTACATATCCAAATTTTGTTAAAAACATTGTAATTGTGCTCATATCCACCACTTCCTCAGGAAGTTCATTCCCATGAGAACAGCCCTCTGTGTAAACAAAAATTGCCCCATGTCTTTTTTAAACCCCTATCCACTCTCCTTATAAATGTGCCCCCCTAGTCTTGAAACGCCCCCATCCTAGAGGAAATACAACTACCATTAACCCTATTGATAACCCTCATTATTTTATAAGCCTCTGTATTGTCAGCTCTCAATTTCCTCAGGTCCAGTGGAAAAATGTCCCAACCTATCCAGCCTTTCTTTATAACTCAAACCTTCCGTGCCCAGCAACATCCTGGTAAATCTCCTCTGAACCCTCTCCAGCTTCTTGTCTAGCTGAATAGTATGTTCCTTACTGTATGGGGTCCTATATCAGGCTAGGTTTGTTAATATATCAAAGGTCAGTCCTTCAGTATTTCCATCTAAAAATAAAAACCTCATATTCAGTCCGCAAAGGCTGAAAAATGAGGGAAGATTTTGTTTTGGCCACCGAGAGAAGGCTATCAGGCTTACATCTGTCCTGAGCCAGCAGGGGGAGATGTGTCCTAGGATATCAGAATGCAGCACCAGGGAACAGTACAGCTGCTTATGGTCAGTGAGCGTGGAGGAGAGAATGTTTCAGAGCCAGTCACAATAGCTAGCCTTTGATAAGCCAATTTCGATATGAAATTTTCAGATGCAAAGTAAAGCAATGCTTCAGTTAGATCCTTCTCCTGCAAGATCCTGAACTGTGATTGTATGCTGCTCCCTTCTGGAGGCATGGGAGCTGAAACGTTTGTGCTTCAGCTGCTGTGGCTAATGCTGTTGGTGCCGAGCTGGAGTGTCAGAGCTTTGGGTCCTGCTAGAGCATTTGAAGCTGCAATTACTTTGCATTGCTGGGGGCCTGCTGCATTGTCAGCAGTCACCCTGATGCTATGTTAACGCCAAGGCAAGGTTCGCTGTCTTCAATTAAAAATCCCATGCTCCTCTTTTGCATGTTTGCTAGGCCATCTTCAAAAATACTTCATTGCCTTGCAAGTGCTGTGGGACATTCTGTCGGCTCAAAAGGTGTTACATTAGTGCAAGTCCTTCTTGTTTTTGTAAACATTCCTAGAGCACTAGTAGCCAGCAGTCAGTGAGAATAGAAAAGAATGAAGTCACTGTAATCCTACCAGTCCATAGAGCTGTGCTCTCATCAAGCTGGACAATGGTGGCTCAGTGGGTTAGCACTGCTGTCTCACAGCACCAGTGACCGGGGTTTGATTCTATCCTGGGGCCGTTGTATGTAAATACATAAGTGAGCTGGATGTGAATGTACAAGGGGTGGTTAGTAAGTTTGTGGATGATACAAACTTAGGAGGTATTGTTGATAGTGAGGAGCGTTATCAAAAATTACAGAGGGATCCCGATCAGATGGGGAAGTGGGCTGAGGATCGGCAAAAGCAATTCAATACAGATAAGTGTGGGGTGTTGTACTTTGGAAAGTCAAACCAGGGTTGGTTTGTTACAGTAAATGGTAAGGGCCAGAGGAGTGTTGTGGGATCTAGGAGTACAAGTACATTGTTCATTGAAAGCAGTGTCACAGGTAAACAGGGTGGTGAGGAAGGCATTTAGTATGCTGAGCTTCATCAGTCGAGGCATTGCGTACAGGAGTTGGCACGTAATGTTACAGCTGTATAAGTCGTTGGTGAGGCTGCACTTGGAGTATTGTGTACAGTTTTGGTCACCCTGTTATAGGAAAGATGTTGTGAAACTTGAAGGGTTCAGGAAAGATTTACAGGGATGTTACCAGGGTTGGAGAGTTTGAGCTAAAGGGAGAGGCTGAATAGGCTGGGGCTATTTTCCCTGGAGCATCGCAGGCTGAGCAGCGACCTCATAGAGGTTATAAAATCATGAGGAACATGGATAAGGTGAGTGGCTAAGATTTTTCTCCTCAGGTAGGGGAGTCCAAAGTTCGTGGGCATAAGTTTAAGGTGAGAGGGGAAAGATTTAAAAGGGGTCTGAAGGTCAACCATTTGAGGAAGTGGTGGAGGTTGGTACAGTTATAACATTTAAGAGGCATTTGGATGGATACATGAATAGGAAGGGTTTAGAGGGAAACGGGCCAAATGCTGGCAAGTGGGACGAGATTAATTTAGGATATCGGGTCAGCATGAATCAGTTGGACCGAAGGGTCTGTTTCCGTGCTGTACAGCCCTATGACTTGCAAAGTGCCCAGCCTCTTTTGATAATTCCCAGTATAATATCAGAATTCTCACCACGCTTCACATAAAGAGGATTCTCTGGAGCTCCCTATTGTGTTGGTTAATGGCTGTCCCCTTTCGATGGTCCCAGTTTTGACTGGGATTCAAATAAAGGATTCAAAAATCAAATCTCCGTTGCTGAAAACCACCACATCTCCCTGCAGCTTGTGGTTGTCAGTGAGTAAAGGAAGGTTTCGATTAATAGATTTTTTTCTAACTGAGAGATATATAAAGAATGGGGTCAGCATAGTTGGTTACAGAGCAGCCATGAAGGTGGCATGGATCTAGAAGGGCCAATTAGCCCACTCCCAATCAAATATATGTCAACCAACCTCTGCACTGCTGATCATGAGATAAAGCACAGCATGATCCACCTCCTTACCATCGAATCACAAGCCTTATCTGAAGAGAAATCCACAACATTGCAGCTCACGGGTCATCATTCTGCACCTTCCTATTCCTTAGCTGCAACTTATATGGTTGTGGTGTCAGCACGATTTTGAACAAGCCTTTGAGGTCTGGAGGTGTGGTTTTGTCAGGCCAATGAAACTCAAACTTCTGAAGCAGCGAGGTGAAGAACAGGAACAGCTCCATTTTGGCTAGTTTCTCCCCAAGGCACGCTCGCAAACCTGTCACGTGTGTTGGGAGGTGAAAGAAGATTTATTTAGTCAGGTTGACGGGCAGTTACGACCCTCCACAACATGGGCAGGATATTCAGATACCCCACTGGGTTTGAGCACAGATGCTGGTGGGGTGCTAGGATTCATGTCTCTGGCCTTTTGCCAGCACCACCCATCTCAGGCCTCCTGGAGGTAGGCAGCAAGTTCACCATCTGTAACAGCTGGGTAGGTACCTGAGCTGTTTAAAGCCAACTCTAATCACCTGGCCCTTTAGGCCCCAGCGGGGCTAGGCCTAGGAGGGCTCTTGAGGAGGCCGGCCTTCTGCGCAGGCTTTGAGGCCCTCTCCCAGCTGCCCAGTTTCAATCACAACTAAGAGCCCTGTGGTGGGGGGAGGAGGGGTGGAGGCTTATGTACCCAAGAATACCAAATGAATCACAGAATCCCGACAGTGTGGAAGCAGGCCACTCAGCCCATCCAGTCACACTGATCCTCTGAACAGCACCCCACCCAGACTCATCCCCCTGCCCAATCCCTATAACCCCGTATTGCCCATGGCTAACCCACCTAGCCTGCACAACCCTATGGGGAAATTTAGCACGGCCAAATCGCCCTAACCTGCACATCTTTGGACTGTGGGAGGAAACTGGAGCACCCGGAGGAAACCCATGCAGACACGGGGAGAATGTGCAAACTCCACACAGTCACCGAAGTTGAGATTGAGCTGGGGGTGGGGGGGTGGTGGGCATAGCCTCAAAATAAGTGGGTGCAGATTTAGGACTGAGTTGAGGAGGAACATCTTCACCCAAAGGGTTGTGAATCTGTGGAACCCCCTGCCCAGTGACGCAGTTGAGGCTACCTCATTGAGTGTTTTTAAAGTTAAAATAGATAATTTTTTGAACAGTAAAGGAATTAAGGATTATGGAGAGTGGGCAGGTAAGTGGAGCTGAGTCAATGAAAAAGATCAGCCGTGATCTTCTTGAATGGCAGAGCAGGCTTAAAGACCCAAATGGGCCTACTCCTGCTCCTATTTCTTATGAAGCGGGGTTCCTGGTACTGTGAGGCAGCCGTGCTAACCACTATGCCATGGGCGTGTGGTTATGCTTTCTTTTGATATGTTTGCAAGTTTAAGAAGTTGTGGAGATTCTGCCTTGATGTTGAGGCACCTTCTTTCTCTCTAACTCTCTCTGGCTCTCATCTGAAAGTGGATACTTCTTCCAAGCTGCCAGAGAGACCACCTACTACCCTTGACTCTCCAATGAACTCATCCCTCTGGCCATTAATTAACCAGCTTGGAAAAACATCATTGTTTTCTCTTTGAGGTACAAATCACATTGTGCTTTGATGTTTGGGTCTGAATGCCTGCATGGGGTAATTCCTGTCTCATTCTCCAAATTCTCTCAATGGTAGGCCATAGCCAGACTCCACTCACTGAGAAATCAGATAGCACAACGGTGACAGAATGGACGTCTATAAACATTGGAGTGGTACCTTTGTTCTCTTCACAAGGGCACAGCTCACTTGTTTGGAGGTCCAACGGGGTAAGGTAAAAATCCGCATGGGTTCTGAAGTCCTAATTTTAATCACCAATTGTTCACTTACTCACCCATTGAGAAAGGGATGAATGCGTCTGGTTTGAAAAATTCTCCTTTTTCATTCAGAAAGTTCTCGGGGTTGAACTGGTTTGGATGCTTCCATTGGCTCTCCTCAAGCAAGGCTGATGACAGGTTCATTAAAACAATAGTGCCCTGCAATAACAGCACAAAATAATGCAGAGGTACCTGGTTATACAGAAACATGGAACTCATTTCATGTGCATGCTATTAATTTCATAGCCTGGGCTTTTCAATCAGGTATATAATGAAAAAACATATTCCCCCTCGTATACCATCAGCTATAGAGATCTGTTGACTGCTGACATCTCTGCCTGTAATCTAAAGGCAATTACACACACGGAGAAAAAGATAGGTTTCTAAGCAATGAAACGTTTCATGCTAGATCTTGATGTTTGCTTACACCCTGAAGTCCAGTTTGAAGCCTTACCCTAGTCTATTCCTTCATCAGTGGATGATCCAGTTTTCAATGTGATTGCCAAAGTTTCATTGACCTGAAAGATTTCACACTGCTCCTTCTCTACAGATTGGGCGGTGCAGTGGCTCAGTGGTTAGCATGTGGTCTTGCTGCATCGTGGGACCTAGGTTCAATTCCAGCCCCAGGTGTGATGCCACTTTCATGTTAGCTATATTATTCTATTGAAATTTCTCTTTCAGCTCCTTTTGCAGCCTATGACATTTTTAGCAGATGTATAACAGAGCAAGCTTTTGTCCTGGTTCCTTCCACTTCCTAGAGTCTCACTTCTACATGGCAAATCAGGCTGAGATCCTTCGAAAATCATTCCATATATGTGTTAGCCTGAAGGCCTCTTACACCTGAAGGAGGAGAAAGACTCCGAAAGCTTGTGATTTCAAATAAACCTGTTGGACTATAACCTGGAGTCGTGCAATTTCTGACCTTGTCCCTCCCAGTCCAACACCGGCACCTCTACATCATCTTTTCATTCGGAAAACCAACTACTACAGACTTTCTGATTAGTTATTAACATGAACTAGCTTACTGTGCTCATCACAATAGTAGCTGCCTCTCTCTTTCTCAGGGACTGGGGGCATATGTTTAAGGTGAGAGGAGAAAGATTTAAAAAGGACATGATGGGCAACATTTTTACACAGAGAGTAGTTCATGTGTGGAATGAACTGCCAGAGGAAGTGGTGGATGTGGGTTCAGTTAGAATGTTTAAAAGATTAGGTCAAAAATCACTCGACACTGGGTTATAGTCCAACAGGTTTATCTGAAAACGCAAACTTTCAGAGTCTTGCTCCTTCCTCAGGTTTTAGTGAGAGAGGAGGCATCAGACACAGAATTTATAAGCAAAGGACCAAAGGGTCATAGAACTGATGCAAATATATTAAACAAACCTAAAACGGCTGTTAGATCTTTAATCAGTTGGAAAGGAGATATAGGCTTCAATTGATTAATATGCAAATCCCCGAATTTCTTTCGGTTACTGACCTGAGATAACAAAAGGCTTTATGTGACATCTCAGGCCAGACAATGCATTTTGGGTGTAAGGCCCTGTTTAGAATCTGACTGTGTTTTAACTTGGAGTCAGACTGGTTTTATTTCTAAAGAAGGAATTTATAAAATGCTACATTGACTCTCTGTGTACAAATTGTGTGCTTTTGGAACACTCACATTAGTTCTACAATTCTTTGATGTTTTGTTTATCAATTCCATGCCTGATGCTAACCTCGCTCACCGACACCTTAAGGAGGAGTGAGGTTCTGAAAGCTTGTGATTTCAGATAAACCTGTTGGACTATAACCTCGAGTTGTGTAATTTCTGACCTTGTCCCGCCCCCAGTCCAACACTGGCACCTCTACATCATAACGTTTAAAAGTCATTTTGTTCAGTTCGTGAATAGGAAAGCTTTGGAGGGAAGGAACCAAGTGCAGGCAGGTGGGGCTAGTTCAGTTTGGGATTAAGGTTGACATGGGCTGTTTGGACTGAGGGGCCTGACTGCATGTTGGATGAGCAAGGCACTACGATGGCCCGCAGACACCTGTTTCTGTCCTGTAATCAGGGAAAAGTATAACTCTAGGAAAGAATAAATCACCTTTTTCAATGTGTATCCCATAAATTCAGTGTCTTGTGTTGTAGCATGACTGACTGCAAACGGAAGAATGTTGCCAAATCTTTGGATCTCGTGAATGACAGCGTTAACATATGGCATGTCGGGCCTATTGCTCAAAGATGGGACGCGGGAGCTGCCGATCACCTGGTCAATCTCCTTCTGACACTTTGCTTGAAACAAAAGAGGAATATCAATATAAATAACACAAACAGAAATCATCGGAGAAACTCAGCAGATCTGCCAGCATCAGTAGAAAGAAAGCAGAGCTAACATTTTGAGTCCTTCACTGGAACAGTTAGCAGCTGGGGAAAAAAAAGTGGGGTTTATGCTGAATGTGATGTTGGGATAGTGTGAGTGGGTGGGAAGTGACTGGTTGCGTGGAGCCCAGGGACAGAGAGAGGAAAAATATGAATGGGGCAGGTAAATAAGAAGATTATGGATGGCAGGCCAGAGCCGAAGAAATGCTGAATAAGCGACAATGAGAACTGAGAGTAGCAGAATTAGCTGTACTGAAGGCAACCCACATAATGTGAGAATGGGCCCAGGAGTAGGGTTAGATTTAGATTTAGAGTTTATTATCACATGTACTCAAGTACAAAAGTACAGGAGTACAGGAAAAAGTTTTTAGAGCCACCGCAGACAGCACCATCATGCGTACAAGTACAGAGGTACAAAAACATAAGAACAAGGCAGAAAGGAGTTAGGAATGGAGTGGGAATGGGTAACTGCGCGACACCATCCCATGTCATTACAGGACCCCAGGTATGGGGGTGGGTGAAAAACATGGAAGGATGGAATTAGGCTGCAAAGTTATTCAACTCGATGTTGAGGTTGCAGGTCCCCAAGCAGAAAATGAGATGCCATTCTTCAAGCTCATGCTGAAGCTTGCTGGAGGACTGGGAAAGAGAAGATGGCATGAGAACATTGTGGTGTGTTGAAGTGACAAGCAAAACTGTAAGCGTGGGGTCATTTTTACAGGCAGAGTGTAGCTGGTTTGCAAAGTGGTCAACAAGTCTGTGTTTTGACCCCCCAGTGCAGAGGGGACCACATTGTAAGCAACAATTACAGTAGGTTAGATCGAGCAATGTGTAGGCCGATTGCTGCTCTACCTGGAAGGTGTGTCTAGGGCCTTGGATGGTGAGGGGGGACGAGGTAAATGAGCAGGTGTGACCCCTTTTCTGAAAAAGGGTCTTGACCTGAAACATCAGCTTTCCTGCTCCTCTGATGCTGCCTGGCCTGCTGTGTTCATCCAGTTCCATACCTTGTAATCTCTGACTCCAGCATCAGCAGTTCCTACTATCTCTGAGGTGTATGAGGGCTTTTTGGGAATGGATAAAGAATGGACCAGGTTGTCCTAGGTAGAATGGTCCCCCTGTGGAATGCAGATAAGAAGTATAGGCGATGTGAGAGATGGGTGATGGGGGTGTGAGGCATGAGTATTGGGGAGGAGAGAGATGGATGCTGGAGTGTGAGGGATGAGTATTGGGGAGGTGTGAGATGGGTGATGGTGTTATGAGGAATGAATAGTGGGGAGGTGAGAGACGGGTGCTAGGGGTGTGAGGGATGAGTGTTGGGGAGGTGAGAGATGGGTGATGGGGGTGTGAGGGATGAGTATTGGGGAGGTGAGAGATGGGTGCTGGGGGTGTGACGGATGAGTGTTGGGGAGGTGAGAGAAGGGTGCTGGGGGTTATGAGGTATGAGTGTTTGGGAGTGTGAGATGGGTGCTGGGGGTTATGAGGGATGAGTATTGGGAGGTGAGAGATAGGTGCTGGGGGTGTAAGGGATGAGTATTGGGGAAGCGAGAGATGGGTGAATGGAGTGAGGGATGAGTATTGGGGAGGTGAGAGATGTGTGATGGGGAGATGGGTAGGTGCTGGGGGATGAGGGATAGGAATTGGGAGGGTGAGAGATGGGTGATGTGGGGGTTAGACGTTGGCATTGGGGATGGTGAGGCATGAGTGCTGGGGGTGCTAGGGTTGTAGTGTTGGTGTGTGCGTCTGTTTCTTCATTCCCCTGCTGCCATTTCCTGTACTTTATTGGTCAGCAGTGGTGATCATCTGACTGGTCAATGGGGTCAGAACTATGGGGTGGGTTTTTACTCCCTGGAGGGAAGGGGAAAGGGGTTTGATAGGATGGTGTTGTGGGGAAGGGGGCAGCTGAAATTCGGCAGTGTCATTCTCATTGCTAACCCATGTCCATTAGAATTCTCTCTGCGGTGGGGAGGGGGGTCGGCACATTGGATGGCCCCATCCTTTTGCAGGGAATTAAGGCAACTAAGTGGCTGATTAACAACTTCGCATTTTCCCAGCATCCACACCATTAGGGAATTTGGTGGATAGGGGGTGTGTCCAAAGGAGGAATACCACCACCGACAGTGGAACTCCCTCCCTTGATGCCCCAACCCCCACCCACCCTCATCTCGGAACTTTGCCCTCTAACCCCTGGTCATCAGAACCTTACCAGATTGGCACCAACTGAGTCCCTGACATCACATCTGGTTCCAGGGTTCCGTGGCTCGGGGTTTTTGCCTGTAGTACCAGTAGCGGCCACATTTCCCAGTGGTACTGCTGAGACTGGAAAGCTACGAATGGATCTAATGACATTATTTTAACGAAGACAGGCTGAGTTCTCCCCAGTATTTGACTCTCAAACATGAGAGAAAAAAATGATCATCCCTGACAACCACGCTGTAGTTTGTGGGAGCTTGCTGTGCACGAATTCATTGGCATGTTTCTTACATTTGCACACCATTGGCTGTGAGACATTTTGGGGAGCAATCCTGTTTGTTCTTGCGATGAATGCTACATAAATGCAAGTCTTTTTGTCAGAAAACCTGAATATCTTCAATTTATTATGCTTTGAATGTTTTATTTTCATTGGAACTCTCCCTATGCTGTGATAGAGACATGTTTCTTACCTTGTATATCTGGATAAGCCATCATATACAGAAGAGCCCAGCGGAGTGTGGTTGCTGTTGTCTCAGTACCAGCCAGAAATAAGTCGTAAGTATTGTACAACAGGTTTCCATCCAGCAAACACGAACCAGGGAAGTTACGCTCCTGAGAAAAGAAGTGCCCTTCTGTTAAAGGCTGAGTCGGCTGCTCTCATGCCCTGAGATCACAGGGTTCTAGGTTCGAATCCCACTTTAGGACTTGACCACAAAACCTCTGCCATTGTAACAAAATGCCAAATTCTAAATGATCAAAGACATGGAGAAGACGTTTGCTGATTGATTGGCAAGTCAACTTTTCACAGAGATACCAACAGAGGCCTGTAGGCTCCCCCAGCTCCCGGGGTCATTAAAACAAAACTGCAAAGTATCAAAATGAAAGTGACCAGAAGAAGGTCATTGTACACACTGGTACCAACGGCATAGGGTAGGGAAAGGGAGGAAGTTCTGAATGGAGAATATGGGAAATTAGGCAGGAGGTTAAGAAGTAGGCTCTTGAGGTTAGTAACATCTGGATTATTCCCGCTGCTGGTGAGAGTAGAAATTGAAGGATCAAGCAGATGAATGTGTGAGTGAGGAGCCAGTGCAAGGGTCAGGGATTCACAGTTTTGGATCATTGGGATCTGCTTTGGGCTAGAAGTGACCTGTAAATGCAGGAGGGGTTGCCCCTGCTTTAGAAGGGGACCCATATCCTGGTGGAGAGATTTGCTACTCGGAAGGCTTTAAATGAGTGAGGGGATGGGGGTGGGGTGGGGGCTGTGGGAGGTGATAGTGAAAAAAGAGGTAAGTCCGAACCTGGTACGGAGAAGAGGAGCAAGTCAAATAGTCAAGCCAAGAGTAAGACAGAGAACGAGGTGAGACTGATAAACTAAACTGCACTTCTTTCAATGCAAGAGGCCTGACAGGTAAGGCATGGTTGGGAATATGGGACTGGGATATCATAGGCATAACAGTGTGGCTCAGGGAAGGTCAGGCCTGGCAGCTTAACATTCCAGGGTATAGATGGTATAGGAAGGATAGAGAGGGTGGGAGTGGGGGGTGCGGGGGAGTCGGGCAAGAGTGGAGGGGCAGTGGCGGTTTTGATGAAAGATAACATGACAGCTGTGCTTGACAAGGACATTCCTGCGATTATATGCAGTGAAATTATTTGGGCATAACTGAGAAATAAGTAAAGGATGATCATTTTATTGCGATTGTACTATAGGCCCACCAATAGTCGGCGGGAAATTGAGAAGCAAAGTTATAGGGAGACCTCAGTTATCTGTAAGAATAATAGGGTTGTAATGGTCAGGGATTTTAAACATAGACTGGCACTGTGTTAAGGGCTTGGATGGAGAGGAAGCTGTCACATGTGTACAAGAAAACTTCCTTATTCAGTCTGTGGATGTACCTTGGAAGAAGGAGATAAACTTAACGTCCTCTTGGAAAATAAGGCGAGGGCAGGTGACTGGGGTGCCAGTGTTGGGGGGGGCATTTTGGGGTTAGTGGCCATAATTCTATTAGTTTTAAAGTAGTGATGGAAAAGGATAGACCTGATCTAAAAGTTGAGGTTCTATGTTGCAGTAAGGCCAATTTTGACGGTATTGGGCAAGAACTTTCAAAACGTGATTGGGAGAGGTTATTTGCAGGTATAGGGATGATGGGAAAAAGTGATAGCGAGAGTCCAGGGCAGTATGCTACTGTTAGTGTGAAGGGCAAGGCTGGTAGGGAATACCGGATGACGAGAGAATTTGAAGCTGTGATCAACAAAAAGAAGACATATGGCAAGTATAGACAGCTGAGACTCAGTGAATCCCTCAAAGGATATAAGAACAATAAGAGGATACTTGAAAGAGAAATTCAAAGAGAAAAGGACCAGAAGAGGACATAAGATAGTTTTGGCAAATAGGATTAAGGAGAATCCAAAGAGATTCTACAAATATATTAGGGGCAAAAGAGCAACTCAGAACAGAATCAGGCTCCTTAAAGATCAACGAGACTGTCTATGTGTGGAACCATAGGAGATGAGTGAGATACTGAATGAGTATTTTGTGTCAGAATTTACTGTGAAGAAGTTGGGTACAGGGTCTGGGGAAATTGACCCAGTGTGAGAGACCCCCTCCTTGATGCCTCAGCTCTCTGGCTTTTTCCTCCATTCACTGAGCCTGCAGGAACAACCTCTGATCACCCTGAGGTAAATGGAGACATTAAGGGTTCTTGTAGTCATGGGTATGTGTGAGGAGGCTCAAGCTCAAGTCCCAACTTGAAATGTCTAGATTTCCAGGGAGATCCTTTGTGCTAATGCCACCTCTCTGCCTTCAGGTTAAATTGGAAACAAAATGAAAAGTCATGGGCAACCACTAACACCTCTTCAAAACTCACCACTTACTTTGGCTTCCGGCTCCTGACAGGGCACCATACTTCTAGTAGTCCGCCCTCCCCCACTTTCTCCCCTGGACAGTGGGGCTTGGGGCAGTCACTCAGATTCCTGCCCCACCCCAGGGATGATTCTGCACAGAACAAGTTCCAAAAGACAACATTCCATCTGCCAGCAGAATGGTTTCTGGCGCAGTGCCTACCTTTTCCATTTCCAGCAGATAGGCATCGATGAAATCCCGGATCTCTTCACCATCCAGTGAGTAGTCTTTGTGCTGCTGGATGAAATCCTGGAGAATAGCTTCAATTTCAGCCTTGTTTTTAAAGATTCTCTGATGAGGCCCTGGGACATGATGCATGTTGGGAATTGCATAACACATCTAAGCAGGAAACACAGAATTGGTTTCTCTTCAAATGTAAAGTTGAGGCCTGAAGAGTTAATACCTAGCATTGCTATTTTTAGAGGTTGATGCAATACTAAGGCAGGACTGGGTTTTATTCATAGATAGAAATAGTAGGAACTGCAGATGCTGGAGAATCCGAGATAACAAGGTATGGAGCTGGATGAACACAGCAGGCCAAGCAGCATCTCAGAAGCAGGAAAGCTGACGTTTCAGGCTTAGACCCTTCATCAGAAATGGGATGTGTGAGTGCACGTATGCCCATATGATTATGTATGTTTGTGCATTTGCATGTGTGTGTGTATGCATGTGGCTCTGTGTGTGTCTGTGTATGCGTGTGTGTGTCTGTGTGTGTGTCTGTGTGTGTCTGTGTGTGCGTGTGTGTGTGTGTATGTGTGTGTGTGTGTCTGTGTGTGTGTGTGTGTGTGTGTGTGTGTGAGTGTGTCTGTGTGTGTGTGTGTGTGTGTGTATGTGTGCGTCTGTGTGTGTATCTGAAACTGGATGGTTTGGACACCAATGCAATCGTATGGAGGCGATGGCCTATGGATATTATCACTGAACTATTAATCCAGGAAAATCCGCATAATCTTCCAGTGGCTCAGGTTCAAATTCTTCTACGGGTTTTGTTTTTTTTTAAAAACCCATCTGGTTCACGAATGCCCTTGAGGGAAGGAAACTGCCATCCTGACCTGGTCTGTCCGACATGTGACTCCAGACCCACAGCGATGTGGTTGACTCTTAACTGCCCTCTGGGCAATTAGGGATGGGCAATAAATGCTGCCTGGCCAGTGATACACTCATCCCATGAATGAATAAAACAAAATGTACAAATATCTCCCTTAGGGGAGTCCAAAACTGGAAGGCATAAGTTTGTGCTGAGAGGGAAAAGATTTAAAAGGGGCCTAAGTGGCAGCTTTTTCACACAGAGTGTGATGCATGTATGGAATGAGCTGCCAGAGGAAGTGGTGGAGGCTGGTACAATTATAACATTTAAAAGGCACCTGGATGGGTACGTGACTAGGGAAGGGTATTGAAGGATATGAGCCAAATGCTGGCAAATAGGATTAGATCAATTTAGGATATCGCGCCAGCATGGATGAGTTGGATTGAAGGGTCTGTTTCCGTGCTGTATATCTCTATACTCTGCTGTGGTTATGTGACCTCTATCATGTGGCTCACATGCTTCAGATAGACATCTTCAAGCTTCACTTCAATAAAATCCTGCTACTGAACCCAGTGCTGTGCTAAACATGGTGTTGCCAATGGTGAGTGTCAGAGCTGAAATAAAAAACACAGCTGCAGAGTTGTAAGCTGTAACAGTAAAAAGAAAGAAGATCAGGATCACACAGAAAACATTTCTTCAGACAAAATTGCTGTAGCTTTTCCCCTACCAGCATCTTTTCAAATGGCTGAGGCTAGGAGACAAAACTGGGAAATCTTCCATGCACAATGGCAGAATGATGCATGAGCTATATTTTCATTCGGCAAACCAGAATAAATACATGTCATTACACTTTTTGTCACTGTTGGGAAGAGACTGCTTAGAGTATATAATAGAAATATATGAATGGATAGAAAAGAAAATTGCAATTGATATCTAACAGGGAAGACAGAGGCAAGAGTGGACATTGAGCCACTGGAAAATGATGCTGCAGAAGTAGTTCCAGAGATAGTAGGAACTGAAGATGCTGGAGAATCTGAGACAATAAGGTGTACAGCCGGATGAACTGAGCAGGCCAGGCAGCATCTTAGGAACAGGAAAGTTGACGTTTCAGCCTAGACCCTCCTTCAAGGTTCTAGGCCTGAAACATCAGCTTTCCAGCTCCTATGATGCTGCTTGGCCTGCTGTGTTCACCCAGCTCTACACCTTGCTGCAGAACTAGTAACGGGGAGCAAAAAAATAGGTACTTTGCATCAATCTTCATGATTGAAGACACCAGCAGGAAACCAGCACCTCAAGAGAGGGGCAGAAGTAAGTCCAGTGGCCATCCCTAGGGAGAAGGTGCTGGGGATGCTGTAAAGTCTGAAGGTGGCTAAATCACCTGGACCTTGGACCACACTGCAGAGTTCTGAAGGAAACAGCTGATGAGATTATTAGAGGTGTTGGAGGTGATCGTTCAGGAATCTCTGGAGTCAGGGAGGGTCCAGAGTACTTGAAATCATTACTAAGAATGAAAAGGGTTTGTCATATAAGGAGTGGTTGAGGACTCTGAGTTTGTGGTTGATGGAGTTTATGGGGGGCAGTAGGGAAACACAATATTGAAAGGCTGTCTCCCAGGAAAGCATCATCTTGAAGTAGGTGAGAATACAAGGCCAATTCAGTATCCGTCACAAAAAGGTTCAGCTTCTCTCCATGCCAGCCTAAAAGGTAAGGTCAAAGGGCTGGAAAAGAAGGGAGTAGTCAAACTAGCGGTGGCTCCAATAGTCCTGCACGACTGTGAGAAAGGAAATGAAGATCATGATCCTGTTCATAAGGGAGCAGGAAGCTGGTCAGAAGCCTTTAGGAATGGTCAAGCCTCCCAACAACCCCATAAGACATAGGAGTGGAAGTAAGGCCGTTCAGCCCATCAAGTCCACTCCGCCATTTAAAATCATGACTGATGGGCATTTCAACTCCACTTCCCTGCACTCTCCCCGTAGCCTTGATTCCTTGTGCGATCAAGAATTTATCGATCTCTGCCTTGAAGGAATCCAACGTCCCGGCCTCCACTGCGCTCTGCAGCAATGAATTCCACAAGCCCACCACACTCTGGCTGAAGAAATGTCGTCTCATTTCCGTTTTAAATTTACCCCCTCTAATTTTAAGGCTGTGCCCACGGGTCCTAGTCTCCCTGCCTAACGGAAACAACTTCCTAGCGTCCACCCCTTCTGAACCATACATTATCTTGTAAGTTTCTATTCGATCTCCCCTCAACCTTCTAAACTCTAATGAGTACAATCCCAGGATCCTTAGCCGTTCATCATACGTTAAACCTACCATTCCAGGGACCATCCGTGTGAATCTCCGCTGGACACGCTCCAGGGCTAGTATGTCCTTCCTGAGGTGTGGGGCCCAAAATTGGACACAGTATTCTAAATGGGGCCTAACTAGAGCCTTATAAAGCCTCAGAAGCACATCGCTGCTTTTATATTCCAACCCTCTTGAGATAAACGACAACATTACATTCGCTTTCTTAATTACGGACTCTACCTGCAAGTTAACCTTTACGGAATCCTGGACCAACACTCCCAGATCCCTTTTTACTTCTGCTTTGCAAATTTTCTCACCGTTTAGAAAATAGTCCATGCCTGTATTCTTTTTTCCAAAGTGCAAAACCTCACATTTACTCACATTGAATTTCATCAGCCATTTCCTGGACCACTCTCCTAAACTGTCTAACTCTTTCTGCAGCCTCCCCACCTCCTCAGTACTACCAGCCTGTCCACCTATCTTCGTATCATCGGCAAACTTCGCCAGAATGCCCCCAGTCCCTTCATCCAAGTCATTAATATATAAAGCGAACAGCTGCGCTCCAACACTAAACCCTGCAGGACACCACTCGTCACCGGTTGCCATTCCGAAAAAAGAGCCTTTTATCCCAACTCTCTGCCTTCTGTCAGACAGCCAATCCTCAAACCAAGCCAGTAGCTCACCTCGAACACCATGGGACCTCACCTTGCTCAGCAGCCTCCCGTGAGGCACCGTATCAAAGGCCTTTTGGAAGTTAGATAGATAACATCTACTGGGTTTCCCTGGTCTAACATACTTGTTACCTCTTCAAAGAATCCTAACAGGTTTGTCAGGCATGACCTCCCCTTTAGTAAAACCATGCTGATTTGTACTAATCTGACCCTGCACTTGCAGGAATTTAGAAATCTCATCCTTGACAATGGATTCTAGAATTTTATCAACTACCGAGGTTAGGCTAATCCACCTATAATTTTCCATCTTTTGCCTTGATCCTTTCTTAAACAAGGGGGTTACAACTGCAAATTTCCAATCATCTGGGACTTTCCCTGACTCCAGTGACTTTTGAGAGATCACGACCAAAGCCTCCACTAATTCCTCAGCCACCTCCCTCAGAACTCTAGGATGTAGCCCATAGGGGCCAGGAGATTTATCAATTTTTAGACCTTTAGCTTTTCTCGCACTTTCTCTTTTGTAATGCCTACCGTACTCAACTCTGCCCCCTCGCTCTTCCCAATTGTTGGCATACTACTCATGTCTTCCACTGTGAAGACTGATGCAAAGCACTGATTAAGTTCTTCAGCTATTTCCTTTTCTCCCAAAACTAGCTTCCAGCGTCAATTTGGAGCAGCCCAATATTTACTTTTGCCTCTAGCTTGTTTCTTATGTATTGAAAGAAGGTTTTACTATCATAATACTTCTGGCTAGCCTACCTTCATATTTGATCCTCTCCTTCCTTATTGCTCTCTCTGTTATCCTCTGTCTGTTTTTGTAGCCTTCCCAATCTTCTGATTTCCCAGTGCTCTTGGCCACTTTATGGGCTGTCTCTTTTTCTTTGATATATTTCCTGACTTCTTTTGTCAGCCATGGCTGTCTAATCCCACCCCGGATAATCTTTCTTTTCTTTGGGATGAACCTCTGTGCTGTGTCCTCAATTACACCCAGAAACTCCTGCCATTGTTGCTCTGCTGTCTTCCCTGCGAGGCTCTGCTTCCAGTCGATTTTCGTCAATTCCTCTCTCATGCCCCTGTAATTACCTTTTATTTAACTGTCACACCATTACATCCGATTTTGCCTTCTCTCTTTCAAACTGCAGGCAGTGAGTTCCAAATTCATCTCTCGCAGAAAAGAGAAGAAAGGAACTTGATCTTTGACCTTAAGGACTTTGTAAGGTAGAGAAAAATGTTCTACTTGTAGACTAGATGCATCGAGGGGCATTAAATAGCAGAGAACCAGTAATAACTCCAGCTGGGAGAGCAAGACAAATAAATTCACCCAGACTGTGGTGAGATTGTGGGAGTTCCTATCACAGCGTGGAGGATTCCCTCCCTTGTTTGTATTCCACACGGACTGTTCCCTCCAGGATACACGGGTCCACTCCTCCTCCATTCCCAATACCTCCGCATAACCTCACTGTACTTACCCACGCAATTGTAGAAAGTGCAGCACCTGTCTATTTACCCTCCTCACCATCCAAAGCCCCAGACACCTTCTAGATGAAGCAGCAAGTTACTTGCATTTCACTTGATCTCATCTGCTGTATTCGCTCATCGCATTGAGGTCACCTCTACATTTGGAAGTCAAACACAAACCAAGTGACTGTTTTGTAGAGCGCCTACAGTCTGTCCACAAAAATCGTAGAATCCTTACAGTGTGGAAGCAGGCCATTCAGCCCGCAGGCTTACAACGACCCTCCAAACAGCATTTTACCCAGACCCACCCCATCCCAAGGCTAATCTACCTAGCTTGCACTTCTTCAGCCTGTGGGAGGAAACCCACATGGGCACTGGAAGAACATGCAAGCTGCGCACAGTCACCCGAGGCAGGGACTGAACCCAGGTCCCCGATACTAGGAGGCAGCTGCGCTAACTACCACCACGCCACCCATGACCCCAAGCTTCTGGTTGCCTGACATCTCAACACACCACCATGTTCCCATGCCAACCTTTCTGTCTTGGGCCTGTTGTTTGATTCCCATCAGCCTCTGTGCAAGCCTGAAAAACGGCATCTTATTTTCCGCTCGGGGTACCCACAGCCTCCAGAACTCAACATTGAGTTGAATAACTTTAGAGCCTTCTAAATTTCCATGTTTGTCATCCACACCTGTTACTGCTATGATATGGGGTGATTTTAACTTAATCATCCATTCTCACATACTCCTAGGCCCATAATCGCATTATATGGGTTACTTTCAGTACAGTTAACCTTTCTCTCCTGTCCTTAGCACTTATTATCACTATTCAACTTCTGTTCTGCCCTGGCTGGCTATCCATGATCTCCTTGTTTATTTAACACCTTTCATCTCTCCCTCTCTATCTCACTGTTTCTGAGCGTCATCTCCGCACAACCGCTCACCTGTCCCCTTAACCCCCACACCACCCCACACGGCAGCAACTCCCCCCGCCACCGCACACCCCAGCCCCCAACATAAAGCCATTTTTTTTCCCAGCTGCTTACAGTGCCGACGAAGTGACACCAGACTCGGGCCTGCTGAGTCTTACCGGCAACTTCTGTCCTTGTTTCCGATGCCCAGCATCTGCAGTCCTTTGTGTAACATACAGTGGCAGAAGGTCCATATGGGATGTAACTTTCAGCCAATGCAGTCCCATGGTCTCTGAGTATAAGTCCCTGATGCCACATCATGGGCATTTAGCAGGTCTGATTAAGTTTGGGTAGAGCTTTGGGAACATTCACTCAATCACATGGCACAGTGGCTCACTGGTTAGCACTGCTGCCTCACAGCACCAGGGAGCCCAGGTTCAAACCTACCATTGGTTGGCTGTCTGTGTTGAGTTTGCACAATTGAGATTCAGACAAGCTCCCACCATATTGCATACACACTGCTTGCTAGCTAAAGCTTATACTCTTTAGAGCAGACATACTGAAGGTCATCATCTGATCGTCGCAAGTTGGGAAGTCCCATAGACAAAAACAAAGTTGCTGGAAAAGCTCAGCACATGTGTCAGCATCTGTGGAGGAGAAAACAGTTAACGTTTCTCTCAGAACTTCTGAGGAAGGGTCACTGGAACTGAAACGTTAACAATCTTTTCTCCTCCACAGATGCTGCTAGACCTGCTGAGCTTTTCCAGCAACTTTGTTTTTGTTCCTGATTTACAGCATCCGCAATTCTCTTGGTTCTTGGGAAGTCCCAAAGCGTGGGGTAGTATCCCTACCTCTGACTCAGAAGCTCTGTGAGCCCCACGATAGCCACAGAAAGTTTGTGAGCTTTGTCATTGTCAACCTACATATCCTACCAATGTGCACTGCTGCCTCACAGCACCAGAGGCCCAGGTTTGACCCCACCCTTGGGCGACTGTCTGTGTGGAGTTCATATATTGTCCCCGTGTCTGCTCGGGTTTCATCCTACAGTCCAAAGATGTGCAGGTTAGGGTTGGATTGGCCGTGCTAAATTGCCCCATAGTGTCCAGGGATGTGCAGGTTAGGGTGGATTAGCCATGGGAAATAAAGGATTACAGGGATAGGGCGAGTCTAGTGGAGTGTTCTTTGGAGTGTTGGTGTGGATTCAATGGGCTGAATGGCCTGCTTCCACACTGTAGGGATTCTATGATTCTACCTGGCTATCAGTGTCATAAAGTGGAGACATACCACTGCAAATTTACAAGGCCTAGGCTGAGGCCATGTATAATTTTGGTGCCCTGCACGTGCGAAGGTACTCAGTTACATTGGAGGCAGTTCAGAGGAGGTTCACAAGATTGCTTACAAGGACGAGGGGTTTGTCTCATGAAGAGAGATTGGGCAGTGTAGGCCTGTACTCATGAGAGTTTAGAAGAATGAGAGGAGAGCTACTGAGGCGTTTAAGGTGCTAAAGGGGACTGACTAGGTCGATGTAGAAAAGATGTTTGCTCATGGGAGGCTATCTAGAATGAGAATGAGAGGACACAGTTTTAGGAAAAGGGATAGCAGATTGAAACCAGGGATGAGGAGGAATTTCCTCTCTTAAAGTGGTGTGAATTTGTGGAATTCATTACCCCAGAGAGCGGTGGCCTGTGGGGGCGTTGAGTAAATTGAAGGAGGAGTGAGACAGATTTTCTAATTAGTAATGGGTTGATGGAAGATTGTGAGTGGGCAGGAAAGTGGAGTAAAGGCTGAGGCGAGAACAGCCATGATCATATTAAATGGCACAGCAGACTCGAAGGGCTGAATGGCCTACTCCAGCTCTTAGTTCTTCTTCTTCCTATGTTTAAGTTGTGTCAGCATCCCAGAATAATTTGTGCATTCAGTCAACATTTCTGTGAGGAGTACCATTTCAAGCAGCCATTTTCTGCTGAGATGATGGTCCTGATAATGGAAACTGGAGTGGCTTTCCTCCTCCCAGAATCCCTGAAAAAAAATCACACCCTGCACAGAGATAGTAGGAACTGCAGATGCTGGAGAACCTGAGATAACAAGGTGTGGAGCTGGATGAACACAGCTTTTCTGCTCCTAAGATGCTGCTTGGCTTGCTGTGTTCATCCAGCTCTACACTCCCTGCACAGACTCACATGTACCTCGCTTTAATATGAAGGTCGACAAATTAATTTGTTCGAAGAATAGATACATTTCTCCAATGCTTTACAACCAAAGAACTACTTTTGCAGTACGGTTACTAATTTATTATAGGAAATGGGCCAACCAATTTGCGCACGGCAAATTCCCAGAAACCAGTATTACGTTAATGACAAGATAATCTATCTTTGTGTTGCTGATTGAGGGGTTAATAATGGTCAGAACAACAGGAACAGGAAGGCTCATCTCCAACATAGCACCAGGGGATCCTACATCCATCCGCTCAAGCAGGTGGGGCACCGTTTAATATCTGATCTGAACGATAGGGCCTTTGACAGGCATTTATATGCCCATTTGGAGGGGGTATTTTCTCTCAGTCCTGAACATAAAGTGCTAATAAACATTAAAACAGTTACCATGGCCCAGAATCCTGCCTGAAGTTTCAGGGCCTCATTGAACAATGCGACGAGTCTCATGAATGTCCTGTCCTCGTAATCGAAACGCTTGCCGAAGATGAATTTGCAGATCACATTGGAAACAGCATTGGTGATGATGGCTTGGGGATCAAAGGGAGACCCTACGTAAGAACACAGAAGGTGGATCAATGTGATTTTGTCAAGGGTTACCTTTTCTTTCAGTGTTCCAGCTGAAGACAGTCTGAACTGCCGCTAGAGCTTTATCGCTGGAAAGAGGGTGTTATGGCGACACAGTGGTCAGCATCGCTGCCTCACAGCACCAGGGACCTGGGTTCGATTCTAGCCTCGGGTGCCTGGCTGTATGGGTTTCCTCCGGATGCTTTGGTTTCCTCCCACAGTCCAAAGATGTGCAGGTTAGGGTGGATTGGCCATGCTAGTTTGCCCATAGTGTTCAGGGATGCAGAAGCCCAGTGGGTTAGCTGTGAGAAATACAAGGATAGGGTAGGAGGTGGGTTTAGGTGGAATGCTGTTTGGAGAGTCAGTGTGACCTGATGGGCTGAATGACCTGACCCCGCTCTTTAGGGATCCGATGATAAAAAGATAGGCTCCGAATCCACCTCAGCTAGAAGAGGATCAAACCTCATGCTGTTTCCATCAATCTGATCCAGACCAAGCCAAACAGCAACAATAGTCCCCCATCCCCTGCAAATGTGCATATTTACTTGCATGTTGCAATGTGTAGCTAAGGATAGTGATGTTACTTCTGTTCTACATGCAGTTTACTCATTAAAACACCTGCTTATCGTATTTTTTTCCTTTATTCATTCACAGAATGAGGGCATTACTGGCCGGGCAGCATTTATTGCCCCATCCCTCGTTGCCCAAAGGGCAGTTAAGAATCAGCCACGTTGCTGTGGTTCTGGAGTCACATGTTGGCCAGACCAGGTAAGGATGGTAGTTTCCTTCCCTAAAGGGGCATTAATCAACGAGATGGGTTTTTCCCAACAATCAACAATAGATTCAGGGTCATCATTAGACTGTTAATTCCAGATATCTATTGAATTCACATTCTGCCATCTGCCGTGGAGGGATTCAAACCTGGCTCCCTGGGACATTATCTGGGTCTCTGGATTAACAGTCCAGCAATAATGCCTCTCGGTCATCACCTCCCCTTATGGTAGAATCACTGTGTCAGAGCATGTGGTCTGGGAATATATAGGTCCCACACTCCACCTTGACTGGGTCCACTTGGAACATGACATGCTGTTGGATATGTCCTATTGGTTGTAACCACAGAGCCCAGGCATTGAAGGGCCTGAGACTGTAATATGTGTATATTTCAGGAGTTGCAATAAGCCTCTGTTAAATCCTGCATTACCATGTTGCCCACATCTAATTCCTATGTTACCCAAGTGAACAGAATTATCGCCACATCGGGCACAATTGTTCAGCTGGAGACAAAGATTACACCAAAGTGGCAGCTCAGCAGAGGATCCAGTTTTTTTTTTCTTCCACTGGAAGGAATCTCTCCCACTCTTAGAACATAGAACATAGAACAGTACAGCACAATACAGGCCCTTTAGCCCATGATGTTATGCCGAGCTTTTACCCTAAACCTAAGGTCTATCTAACCTCAACTCTGACCTTATACTATCATCCATATGCCTATCTAATAGCCGCTTAAATGCCCCTAATGTGGCCGACTCCGCTACCCTCTCTGGGAATGCATTTCACGCCCCCACCACTCTCTGAGTAAAGAACCTACCTCTGACATCACCCCTATATCTATCTTCACTCACTTTAAAACTATGCAGCTAAACACGTGGCTACAGGGTGGGTGTAGGAGGGAGGGCTTCCATTATGTGGATAATTGGAGCACATTCTGGGGAAGGTGGGACCTGTACAGTAAGGACGGGTTGCACCTGAACCGGAAGGGCACAAAAACCCTGGGAGGGAGATTTGCTCGAGCTGTACGGGATGATTTAAACTCGATTGGCAGGGGGTGGGGAACCGGATCTGTAATTCAGAGAATGAGGTAATCAGTCTGCCAGCAGACACAATTAGGGAGTGAGGTTGTTTACAAAGAAATTTGGCCGATGGAGTGTAATTGTGAACACAGAGATGGTTTGAGGTGTGTGTACTCCAATGCTAGAAGTATCAGAAATAAGGCGAATGAGCTTAGAGCTTGGTTTGGTACTTGGAACTATGATGTGGTGGCCATTATGATATGTCTACAGTTTGGGTTGAGGTCAGGAACAAGAAAGGAGCAGTCACTTTGAGGGTTTTTTTTTACAAACCTCCTAATAGTTGCAGAGAAGTGGAGGAACGGCTTGTGAGGCAGATATTGGAAAGGTGCAGAAGTCACAGGGTTGTAGTCGTAGGTGACTTCAGCTTTTCAAATATTGATTGGAAACATTTTAGTTGTAATAGTTTAGATGGAGCGGATTTTGTCCAGTGTGTTCAGGAAGGATTCCTGACACAGTATGTAGTTAGACCCACACAAGGAGAGGCCACTTTGGATTTGGTGCTTGGCAATGAACCGGGCCAGGTGTTAGACAAGTTGGTAGGAGAGCATTTTGGCGGTAGCGATCATAACTCTGTTACTTTTACAATTGTCATGGATAAGGATAGGTACATACAGCAGAGTAAGGTTTATAATTGGGGTAAGGGTAATTACAATTCTGTTAGGCAAGAACTGGGTAACATAAAATGGGAACAGAGGCTGTCAGGAGAGAACACTATAGAATTGTGGAGATTGTTTAAGGAATGCATACTGTGTGTGTTTGATATGTTTGTCCTGAGCAGGCAGCGAAGATGCGTTTGAGTGAGGGAGCCCTGGCTCTCAAGAGGACAGTGTGAAACAGGCAGGTAGGATAGAGGAGGTTGATGTTAGCAAAGATTTCCTAGGAATTTTCAGGAAGTTGAAGATAGATAAGTGCCCTGGACTTGATGCGATTTATCCAAGGATTCTATGGGAAGCGAGAGAAGAGATTGCAGGGCCTTTGGCAATGATCTTTTCATCCTCACTGTCCACAGGTATAGTGCCGGAAGATTGGAGAGAGGCAAATGTCATTTCCTTGTTCAAAAAAAGGGAATAGGGATAAACTGGGAAATTACAGGCCAGGTAGGGGTGGAGGTTAGATAGACTTTAGGATTAGGGTAAAAGTTCGGCACAACATCGTGAGCCGAAGGGCCTGTAGTGTGCTGTACTGTTCTGTATTCTGTATATTCTGTATGCCCCCTCGTAATAGTTATCTCCATCCTCGGAAAAAGTCTCTGGCTGTCCACTCTATCTATACCTCTGATCTTCTTTCCTTTTTTTAAAAATATTCACTCAAGGGATGTGGGCATCACTGGCTGGGCCCAGCATTTATTGCCCATCCCTAGTTGCCCCTTGAGAAGGTGGGGGTGAGCTGCCTTCTTGAACTGCCGCAGCCCCTCTGCTATGAGTTGACCTTCAATGCCCTTAGGGAGGGAATTCCAGGATTTTGAACCAGCGACAGAGAAGGAAAGGCGATATATTTCCAAGTCAGGATGGTGAGTGGCCTGGTGGAGAATTTGAAGATGGTGGTGTTCCCACGTATCTGTTGCCCTTGTCCTAGTTAGAAATGGTCATGGGCTTGGAAGGTGCTGTCTGAGGATCTTTGATGAATTTCTGTAGTGCTTCTTGGAGACAGTACACGCTGCTGCTCTTGAGGGTCAGTGGTGGAGGGAGTGAATGCTCGTGGATGTGGTGCCAATCAAGCGGCTGCTTTGTCCTGGATGGTGTCAAGCTTCTTGAGTGTTGTTGGGGCTGCACCCATCCAGGCAAGTGGGGCTCATTCTATCACACTCCTGACTTATGCCTTGTAGATGGTGGACAGGCTTTGGGGAATCAGGAGGTGAGTTACTCACCGAGGTTTCTAAGCTCTGACCTGGTCTTAGAACATGATACTTAGAAGTATTCTCAGGCCATTTTTGTTGCCACAATAATTATCTGGCTAGCAGTGTTCATCTTAGTTTCTGGTCAATTGCAATCCCAGGATGTTGCTGGGGGAGGGGTTTCAATGATAATAATGCCATTGAATGTCAAAGGGCAACAGTTTGATTCTCTCTTGGCAGAGATGGTCACGGCCTTACAAATGTGTGGCATGAATGCTACTTGTGAAGTCCTCTACCAGGAAATGAACCTAGAATGTCTCACTCAGAGGCAGGGATACAACCTACTGCAATGCCAGACCTCCTTCAGGCGCAGTAACTTCATTCCAAAGAAGTGGAATCAGGACTTCAAGATTTCTTGCCCCTTCTTTAGAACCAACTTTCTTCTTTGATCAGAGTTTACTGTTGGATGAGTGTCTTGAAGCCTGTAAACTAGAACCCGAATCTGCCTGCACCAGAAAGATAGCCACTTCTAGATTCTAGTCATAGAGTCAAAAAGGCATACAGCACGGGAACAGACCCTTCGGCCCAACTTGTCTATACTGACCAGGTTTCCCAAAATAAATGAGCTCCATTTGCCTGCCTGCATCTTTCTCAATATTTTCTATCCATATGCCTGTTCAAATCTCTTTTAAATGTTGTAATTGTACCAGCCTCTACCACTTCCTCTGGCAGCTCATTCCATACACGCACCACCCTCTGTGTGAAAAAGTTGCCCCTCAGGTCTCTATTAAATTTTTCCCCTCTCACCTTAAACCTGTGCCTCTAATTTTGTATCAGAGATAATGGGAACTGCAGATGCTGGAGAATCCAAGATAACCAAGTGTGAAGCTGGATGAACACAGCAGGCCAAGCAGCATCTCAGGAGCACAAAAGCTGACGTTTCGGGCCTAGACCCTTCATCAGGGTCTAGGCCCGAAACGTCAGCTTTTGTGCTCTTGTGATGCTGCTTGGCCTGCTGTGTTCATCCAGCTTCACATTTGGTTACCTCTAACTTTGTTCCCTCCTCTCCTGTGTATAAAAGACCTTCGCTTTTCATCTTATTCATACCCCTCACGATCTTATAAACATCGCTCAGGGCACCCATCAATCTTCTATGCCTTAGTGAATAAAGTCCCAGCCTATGGAATTCACTGCCACAGAATGCTGTAGAGGCCAGGTCATTGAGTATATTTAAGACAGAGGTAGGTAGGTTCTTGATTGTCAAGGGGATCAAGAGTTTCAGGAAGGAAGCGGGAGAATGGGCTTGAGAAATTTATCAGCAATGATTGAATGGCAGAGCAGACTCAATGGGCTGAATGGCCTAACTTCTGTTCCTATGTCTATGGTCGATCCAGCTTCTCCTCATAACTCAAATCCTCCATTCCTGACAACACCCTGGTAATCTTTTCTGAACCCTTTCGAGCTTAATAATATCTTTTCTATAACAGGGCGACCAGAACTGCACACAGTACTCCAGAATAGGAGGTGATGGCCTAGTGGTATTATTGCTGGACTGTTAATCCAGAAACCCAGGTAACGTTCTGGGGACCTGGCTTGAATCCTGCCACAGCAGATGGTGGAATTTGAATTCAATAGATATCTGGAATTAAGAATCTAAAAGATGATCGAGAATCCATTGCCAACTGTTGAGGGAAAGTCCCATCTGGTTCACTAATCCCCTTTCAGGAAGGAAACTGCCATCATTACCTGGTCTGGCCTACATGTGACTCCAGGCCCACAGCAATGTGTTTGACTCTTAACTGGCATCTGGGCAATTAGTGATGAGCAAAGAATATTGGCCTGGGCAGAAATACCCTCATCCTGTGAATGTGTAAAGGAAAAAAAACAACAGGCCTCATCTATGTCCTGTACAATGTCAACATGATGGTCCCAACTCCTATACTCAAAGGTCTGAGCAATGAAGGCAAGTGTGCTAAACGCCATCTTAACCACCCTGTCTATGTGTGATCTAAACTTCAAAGAATTATGTACCTGAACACCTAATCTTCTGCTTTATCCCCATTACCCTTGCTCACTAGTTTTGTGTGGAATCTTCTTAAGTCTCAATACATTGGGAACCCTTCTGTTGGCTTGACGTTTGGGGTCAGTTATAGCCTAAATATGACATCTGAGGGCAAATACACTCAGAGAGTGATTCTAGGAGTAGTGGGGCTGTTTCGCCTTGGTTTCAGCCTGTGAGCTCCTGTGATAATATTGAATGATATTATTGCACATTCTTACCCTCATATTCTCTAAAAGCTGCAGCCAAATAATGGGCCTCTTCCAATATTCTTTCCTCAAAGGCAAATTGCCCTAAGCCAAAGTTTCTCAAAACAGTCAGGGTGACCCGGCGCTGCTGTTTCCAGGACCTGCCATAGGGAGCCATTAGAATACCTGAAAGAAAGGAGATAATCGATAAGTTAAATCAGAGTCTGTTTCTGATATCCACACTTTCTGATGCACAACAAAAAATGCACAAGGTGATATCAATCTACCATCAGCTTCTTCTTGTCAAAAACACTTAAATAATTTGCTTATGTTCTGTAATCTCATGTGACAGCAACAGTAAGGAGTCGTCCACAACTCAGCTGATAACATACTCCCCTCTAAGGGGAGGTGAAGGCCTACGGGGACTGTTCACAGAATCCCTACAGTGTGGAAACAGGCCCTTTGGCCCAACAAGTCCACAGCACCCCACCCAGACCCCAGCATACTCCCCATGTCTAACCCACTTAACCTAAACATCCCAGGGCACTATGGCAATTTAGCATGACCAATCCCCAGCATACTCCCCATGTCTAACCCACTTAACCTAAACATCCCAGGGCACTATGGCAATTTAGCATGACCAATCCACCTAGCCTGCACATCTTTGGCTGTAGGAGAAAACCAGAGCACCCGGAGGAATCCCACACAGACACAGGGAGAATGTGCAAACTCCACACAGACAGTCACCCTTGGGTGCAATTGAACCCAGGACCCTGGTCCTGTGAGGCAGCAGTGCTAACCACTGAGCTTCATACCACCTGTTGTTAGACTATTCATCTGGAAACTCAGCTATTGTTCTGGGCACCTGGGATTGAATCCTGCCGTGTAAAATTTAAAAAAAAACTTGGGGCCGTCCTGTGTACAATAGCAGTGTCCCTATCCATCAGCAGAAGGTCCGCATTCGAGTCCCGCCTGCTGCAGAGGTGTGCAATAATATCACTGAACAGGTAATTAGGAAAAATAGGTTAAATGTAATTTAAAAATCTGGAGTTAAAAATCTACTGAGGATTGGGTGAAAACCCTTCTGGTTCTCTGATTTCCCTCAGGGAATTAACTGCGTCATTCTTACCAGGGATAACACAGTGCGAAGCAGGAGGGACATGTTTTCTGAAGGAGAATCCTGACCCATAACCTCAGCTTTCCTGCTCCTCTGATGCCACTGTGTTCCTCCAGCTCCACACTATGTTATCTCTGACTCCAGCATCTGCAGTTCTTACTATCTCATTCATACCTCATCTGGCCTCTGCATGACTCCAGACCCACAGTAATGTGGTTGACTTTCAAACGGCCTAGCAAGGCACTCTGTTCAAGGGCCAGGCAATACATACTGGCCAGTCAGCAATTCCCACAAGTGAAGACAAGTAACTTAGGGGCTCAAAAATACCCCACTGGAAATTTGAGCATGTGGTCGACATTTCGGTGTGCACTCTGTCAAAGATGCCGTCTATCAGATGGGATCACCTTGTCTTTAGAGAAGGACATAAAGGAACACCACATTTTGAAGAACTGCAGCAGAATTCTCCACCAGCCCTGAGCAGCGGGTTTTGTCAGCTCAGTTGGCTGGCAGCTGTTTCACGATACAGAATGATGCCAACAGTGCTGGTTCAATTTGCACTAGGGTTGATATGACCATGAGGATTTCAGTTTCACCCCTTGCCTGAGGTGTGGTGACCCTCAAGTTAAACTCGCCACAAATTGCCACTCTCTTCGTGAGAGAGCAGCGCTCTGGAGTTATGCCGATAGTAAATTGGCCAATGGGTAATCCCTTGAGCCACATCATTAAAATGGGCAGCTTGCTTATTAGCACAATGTGGGAGGTCTTGTGGCACAATGGGCAATACCAGTGGGCTGACAGCTTTGGGTTCAAGTCCCATGCCAGGATTCATTGAGCATTAAGGAGTAATGGGGTTCAACAGACTGATAACCAAACTCAGAATCCTTCCACCACATCCTGACCATTGCCCATTGGCATGGCATGGCAGAGGATGGGTGTAAAGATGAGCTAAAAGGAAAAGTAATCACAATGTTGCTTCTGGGAACTTGCTGTGTAGAAATTGGTGCTGTATTGCCTACATCCCAAAATGTCTTGACTGGAAAGGGGTTTGAAACCACCAGGGGTGTGAAACGCGTTATATAAATGTAAGACTTCCTTCATTGTAGGTGAGAATGATAACTATTACCAGTTACCACATGGGAGTAAATTAGTTTCTTCATGTTCAGTCATGAGACTTGGGTGTTTCTGGCTAGGCTAGCATTAAATTCCCATCTCTAATTGCCTAGAGGGCAGTTAAGGGTCAGCTGCATTGCTGTGGGCCTGGAGTCATATGCAGCCAGTTCAGATGAGGATGGCAGTTTCCTTCCTAGTGTTACGACAGAATTCCTACAGGGTGGAAGCAGGCCATTTGGCCCATTGAGTCCATATTGATCCTCCAAACAGCATACCACTCAAATCTCCCACCCAACCCTAGCCCTGTAACCCTGCATTTCCCATGGCCAATCCACTTAGACTGCACACCTTTGGGCTGAGGGAGGAAACCGGAGCACCCGGAGGAAGCCCACGCAGACCCAGGGAGAATGTGCAAACTCCACACAGACAGTTGCCTGAGGGGTAAACCCCAGTCCGTGATGCTGTGACGCAGCAGTGCTAACCTCTGAGCCACCGCATTAGTGCATTGGCAGACTAGATGGATTTTCTTGAGAATAGTTTCTGTTTATAATATTCCAGAATTTTTTAATTGCATTTAAATTCCTTGAGTTGCGATGGTTATAATTGAGCCTGTGTCCTCAGAACATTCGCCTGCTACTAGCCCAATGATATAACCACATTGCCAGACCCTTAATGATATGCAAAGAAGTTATTACCTTGACCTTGTGACAAAAGGTCAGTGATACGCAAGTACGGTCGCCCAGCGAATTCTGTGCCATGCTGGGTCAGTGCCTCCTGGATTGTCTGAAAGCCGTTCAGAATAATGATCGGTAACCACAGGATATGTGTTGTAAAAATGTTCCCATATTTCCTGGAAAGCTGTTTAGAAAAAGGAGAAAAGAATCAGCTGGGCTCTTAGGTTGACAGCTTTCTCACCACTGAACCATGCGGTTGGAGGTGCAGTTAGCTCGATGGTTGGTTGGCAGCACCCCAATAGCACAGGGTTCGAATCCTGCATGGCCTGAAGGCATCACAGAGCAATCCCCATCTCAAGCTCACCTTGGTGGGGTGGGGGCATGGTTACCCCTGATTTAAACCACCGCTCCCTCCAATGAGGGAGCAGGACTGCGGCAACTTCACCCTGACTCAGGGATCAAATCTCACACTAGGGCCTCAGCGTGTTTAAATCAAGGACCCGCTGATGTCACTACAGTGCAGTACAGAGGGCCCACCACTCAGTCAGGGGGCATCATCCTTTAGATGAGGTGTTCCCTTAAGGTCTTTATCACACAGAGGGTGGTCGGACTCTAGAATGCGATGCCAGGGCTGGTGGTAGAGGCAGATACAATAGGGGTATTCAAGGGGCTTTTAGATAAACACATGGATATGCAGGGAATGGAGGGATATGGATCCATGTCGGGTGGACAGGATTAGTTTAATTTGGCATCATTTTTTGGCTTAACATCATGGGCTGAAGGGCTCGTTCCTGTGTTACACAATTCTACATTCTGTTATCTGTCTGTTAAGGTGGATTTATAACTCGAAGGTGATGGGGTGAGCTGTGCTAATATCAACTCACCAATCAGTGTCAATGTCTGGTTACTATCATATTATTAATGAGTTGTGTAAATATTACAGGGAAAACGGGCGGCACGGTGGCTCAGTGGTTAACACTGCTGCCTCATAGCACCAGGGACCGGGGTTCAATTCCAGCCTCGGGCAACTGTCTGTGTGGAGTTTGCACATTCTCCCAGTGTCTGCGTGGGTTCTTCCGGCTGCTCTGGTTTCCTCCCACAGTCCAAAGATGTACAGGTTAAGGTGGATTGGCTATGCTAAATTGATCTAAGGATGTGCGGGCTGGGTGGATTAGCCATGGGAACTGTTGGGTGATGGGGGGTTTGGATCACACTTCAGAGGATTGGTGTAGACTTGTTGGGTCAATTGGCTTGCTTCCACACTGTAGCAATTCTATTTGGCAAAAGCAGTTGGACATGAAAAGACAGCTCACACTGTCCTTACTATATTTAAAATTCTAACCGTAACTCTCAGCAAACAATTTAGATCACTTTACCCACTTTTCAGACTCAGATGAACCCAGGGCAGGGAGGGCAGTGTAAGTGGAGATGGTTTTGGCTCTAGAAAGAGATTTTTTAGACTTTAGTCCCATCCCAGACCCCCACCAGAGCTGAATCTGTCTGCATTCAATGTTAAAATTAAATAGTGTTTTCACCTTCCTAGAAACTGACTAGCAGCTGTTTGACTGTATGAGTCAATGGACGGTGAGTGATGGTTCAGTGCTGAAATAAAACAGGCCCAAAAGTGTAAGTGGGGTTAAAATTGTATCAGAGATAATAGGAACTGCAGATGCTGGAGAATCCAAGATAACAAAGTGTGGAGCTGGATGAACACCGCAGGCCTAGCAGCATTTTAGGAGCACAAAAGCTGACGTTTTGGGCCCAGAAAGGGTCTAGGCCTGAAACATCAGCGTTTGCGTTCCTAAGATGTTGCTTGGCCTGCTGTATTTATCCAGCTCCACACTTTGTTATCCCAAAAGTGTAAGTTCTGTTTTAATTTGCTTATGGGATGTGGATGGGACTGGTTAGGCTGGTATTAACTGGCCATTGCTAATCACCCTGAGGATAACTCAGCATCAAACCCCTTGGTTTAGGCATGGAGCTGCTGGCGTTGGAATAAGTCAGAAGTCACACGACACCAGGTTAGAGACTAGGATAAGAGACAGTAGGAACTGCAGATGCTGGAGAATCTGAGCGAAGAAGATATAGAGCTGGATGAACACAGCAGGCCAAGCAGCATCAGAGAAGCAGAAAAGCTGACGTTTCAGGCCGAGACCCATCAGAGAGTAACAGGTTTATGCAGGCTATCTGGGTAAGGACAGCAGATCTCTGAAATGGTAAAAGAGTGGCCTTTATCACAATGAACAATCGTTACACCGTCACCATCGGATTAGCTTTTTAATCCAGATTTCTTTCCTTGCTCACCCTGTTATTGAATTCAAGTTTCACTGTGGAATTTGAACCCCTACCCTCAGAATGTCAACCTAAGTTTAAGGCTACCAATCTAGTACAGTTTGACTGCACTGCCATCTCCCCAAGTGTTGGGAGCAGCTCTGAGGGAATTAGCTCATTCAGAATTGCGTACAAGTTCGGAGCATATACTCTGGTATGAGCAACCAGGCTAACATTATGCATTTCACAGCCAAGGTACTGCAAAGCATTCAGATGTGCACGAGGGGTCAAAACATTGTGTGGTGAAATGGAGGGACACTAAGCTCAGTGATTGCACCTTTCTGTTAACACGTTGTTGTTAAAAACCACAGAGGTTAAATGACTGCTCAGAGAAACTCCAGATCTGTGCTTTTCTCATCAGAATTTGATTGCAGTTTCCGATCTCCAAACTGCAACCACAGCTTGTTTCATCCCCATATTTACACACCCAACTCTTACCCAATTAAAGATAACAAGATATAGAGCTGGATAAACACAGCAGGCCAAGTAGCATCAGAGGAGCAGGAAAGCTTGACGTTTTGGGTCGGGACCCTTCTTTCTTCCAAGAAGGGTCCCGACCCGAAATGTTAAGCTTTCCTGCTCCTCTGATGCTGCTTGGTCTGCTGTGTCCCTCCTGCTTCACACTGTGTTATCTCAGATTCTCCAGCATCTGCAGTTCCTCCTATCTCTCTTATCCAATTAACTTTTAATTAATAGAAAACATACCCAATATTAACCAAAAGCAAGCAAACACAATGGTAACTTGTTGTGGAAAATGGCTATTTCTTGTTTTCCCACTTCTCTTTTTTAAAGCACAATATAATTTCAAAGGCTGTTTTTTTTTAGAATTTTTAATAGTTTCTCAGATTTTACTCCTTTCGTCATAAAACAATCACATAGCTAACCGTTGCTATCCACCCATTCCAATTTGGAGATTTCTCTGTTCTGCAGCATCTGCATAAACCCTGCAACATTGATTCTCAGTCTTTTCTCATTCATGCATTTTGTGAACATATTGTAATGATCAGACTCTTTTTTAAAAAATTTTTCTGCATGTGAACTGAAATGGAAAAAGTAAGCAAAGGACTGAGGAAGGAATTACTGTACTTTTAAAAAGCTGGTTACTTAAACTCATTGTAAGTCATGGTTACACTGTTGCATAGTTCAAACAGTAGACGCAGCTGTTTGCAGATCGGGAGGTATGAGGGATGTATACAGAGTAGGAATTCAACTGGCAACAGGTTGCTGATTGGTTTGTGGAGTTGTAGCTGGTTGTGGGCGGCAAAGGCCATCAGTGTAACAGCTATCTGATTGACCTTTGGGTATCTGAACATCTTGTGGGTGTGAATGATACAATCGGAAACATTTGGACTACTGCAAGTGGAAAGTGGAGTGTCTTTTTGAAGAATGCCAGTTTAGTTTCCTTCACCAGTTACTGTGCACTGTGAGCCTATGCAGTTAGTGTACCAATCACCTCTGCCTTCTGTGAAAAAGTGAAAAGAACTTGGAGAAAAGACGTGGAAGAATGGAAAATCCTGACAAACAAAAGGATCATTTTAGTGAACCCTGTGGACTGAGGCAAATAAACTGTTTTTCCAATGCTTTTTGCTCCACTCCACCAATAACAGCATGTCTGTCTGTGTCTCTCTGTATCTCTACTGGGGTGGATTAAGTATTAATTTGTAATTATTTGTCAACAGCTCATTGTTATTTACTTGTGATTAGAGTCTATTTATATGAAATAAACAGTAGCTGGTATTAAATACAGAAATCTGGTCTGTGTTTCTTTTGTTTGCCTGGGTCAGGCAAATTGGCAAATTTCACACATTTTGATAAAGTCTTTAATTTGTGCGACAACACCAGGATTAACGGATCTTGATTTGTAGGACATTATCCCAATGATTGCGTTATCCCTTGGTGACTTATTACCAATGTACCTCTCAATGCACTGCTGCTGAATCTCCTCATCGAATGTCTTCCATAGTTTTTGCCAAGAAAAGCAATGAGCTGAATCCAATTCTGAAACACAGAACTGCAGACGCAAAAGCAAAAATTGCTGGAGGAACTCAGCAGTTCTGGCAGTGTTTGTGCAGACGGACAGTTAATGTTTCAAGTCCAGACACTCTTCTTCAGAATCTGAAGAGCTAAATCCTATGTTTTTTTGGCTGAAAGTCAGATGCAATGGAATTTTTTTTGTTGGGGGGAGGGGATTCTCGCCATGAGGCCAGTTGTTTTTCTCTTAGGAAACACATCTCATTAACTCCCTGTGTTACTCTACGGACAGGGAACAAAGAAAATTACAGCTCAGGCTTGCCCTCCAAGCCTGCACTGACATGCTGCCCATCACAAATAAAACCCCCTACTCTTCTGGGGACCGTATCCCTCTATTCCCATTCTATTCATGTATTTGTCAAGACGCTCTTTCAAAGTCACTATGGTACCTGCGTCCACTACCTGCCCCAGCAGCGAGTTCCAGGCACGCACTACCCTCGTACATCACCTTTAAACCTCGCCCCTCGCACCTTAAACCCAGGGCCCCTGGTAACCGAATCTTCCACCCTGCAATTCCACTCATCCAATTATATTCTCCTTTTACCACGAGCCGTTCCTGGAACAAATCACCACTCCTGGGACATTCGGGAATTAACCAGCATTCCCTGGTGCGGGCGCCATCTTACAAAGTTTGCTGTGCGCAGATATTGCTGCTGCAAGGGAATGGCAGACTCTTGGCTGATCAGCTGATCGGGAAATTTTTCCAGGATTGGCGTGTGTTAAGATGGGGATAGAATCGGATGTGAGGCATGCTATAGGGGTGGGGCAATGAGACACATTCGGTAAGAAATGGTCAGAAATCCCGGTGAAGCCCTGCAATGAGAATGCCTCCAAAATACTCAGCGCAACTGGCACTCACACAAAAAACACTGGGCCAGACTCACTTGGCGAACATTGCTCCTCACTTCACGGATGTGGCCAGACCTACTGAGTCTCTCCAGCACTTTCGGATTTGACTTCGGAGTTTGCTGGATTTGACTTCACTCCCTAAAATTCCATCTGCTCCATTATCTGCAGTTCCACTCTCTGCGCCATTATCTGCAGCTCCACTCTCTGCGCCATTATCTGCAGTTCCACTCTCTGCTCCATTATCTGCAGCTCCACTCTCTGCTCCATTATCTGCAGTTCCACTCTCTGCGCCATTATCTGCAGCTCCACTCTCTGCGCCATTATCTGCAGTTCCACTCTCTGCTCCATTATCTGCAGCTCCACTCTCTGCTCCATTATCTGCAGTTCCACTCTCTGCGCCATTATCTGCAGTTCCACTCTCTGCGCCATTATCTGCAGTTCCACTCTCTGCGCCATTATCTGCAGCTCCACTCTCTGCGCCATTATCTGCAGCTCCACTCTCTGCGCCATTATCTGCAGCTCCACTCTCTGCTCCATTATCTGCAGTTCCACTCTCTGCGCCATTATCTGCAGCTCCACTCTCTGCGCCATTATCTGCAGTTCCACTCTCTGCGCCATTATCTGCAGCTCCACTCTCTGCTCCATTATCTGCAGCTCCACTCTCTGCTCCATTACCTGCAGCTCCACTCTCTGCTCCATTATCTGCAGTTCCACTCTCTGCGCCATTATCTGCAGCTCCACTCTCTGCGCCATTATCTGCAGTTCCACTCTCTGCGCCATTATCTGCAGCTCCACTCTCTGCTCCATTATCTGCAGCTCCACTCTCTGCTCCATTACCTGCAGCTCCACTCTCTGCGCCATTATCTGCAGCTCCACTCTCTGCCATTATCTGCAACTCCACTCTCTGCTCCATTATCTGCAGTTCCACTCTCTGCTCCATTACCTGCAGCTCCACTCTCTGCGCCATTATCTGCAGCTCCACTCTCTGCGCCATTATCCGCAGCTCCACTCTCTGCTCCATTATCTGCAGCTCCACTCTCTGCTCCATTATCTGCAGTTCCACTCTCTGCGCCATTATCTGCAGCTCCACTCTCTGCGCCATTATCTGCAGCTCCACTCTCTGCCATTATCTGCAGCTCCACTCTCTGCGCCATTATCTGCAGCTCCACTCTCTGCTCCATTATCTGCTGCTCCACTCTCTGCGCCATTATCTGCAACTCCACTCTCTGCGCCATTATCTGCAGTTCCACTCTCTGCGCCATTATCTGCAGCTCCACTCTCTATGGTGCCAAATTCCACTGTCTCACTGCTCTTTGAGTGAAGAAGTTTCTTCTGGGTTCCTTATTGGTCTCCCTGGTGATGATCTAACCACAGCTGGGTGAGGCTGAGCCATTGAATGTTTCAAGAAGGATTAGATACCGTTCTTAGGGCTAAAGGAGATGAAAGGGCGCGGGCTGAAAACGAGAACGGGGATAATCAGCCATGATTGTACAGAATGGCACATCAGGGCTCAAAGGGCTGAATGGCCAATGTCTGCTCCTATGTTTCTGTCGACAGCCTTCTCTCCTCCACATAAAGGAACACTCTCTGTGTATCCATTCTGTCAGATCCCGTCACCATTTAAAATACCACAAATACACAGTTTTAAGTCAACATTCCTTCATCAAGAGAGAAATGACCCAGTTTGCCAACGCTTTCCCGATAAGTTTAATCAGGAAACATTCTCCGTTATCTCTTCACTCTTCAGTGTCTTTTCAGGTATTTTAAATTCAGTGCATTCAGATAATGTAGGAACTCACCTCTGTAGCTGGAAGGGTCTTGAACTCAGATCTCCTGGCTCTGAGGCAGATACACTACAATTGCACCACAATGTCCTTTGCATAAATATGGGGAGGCAATGGCCTGGTGGCATTTTTATTGGTCTACTAATCCAGAGATGCTGGTAATATTCTCACCTGGATTCAAACTCTGTGGCAGATGGTGAAATGTGAATTCAATAAATATCTGGAATTAAGAATCTAATGATGACCATGAATCGATCGTCAGAAAAAACCCGTCTGGTTCACTAATGTCCTTTAGGGAAAGAAACTGCCATCCTTACCTGGTCTGCCCTGTATGTGACTCCAGACCCACAGCAACGTGGAGCTACAAGGAAAGCTGTTATGAAACAACAAACAATTCAGAAAAGATTTACAAGCATTTGGCCCAGTTTGGAGGATTTAAGCTTTAGGGCGAGGCTGACAAGGCTGTAAAAAAACCGAAAGAACTGTGGACGCTGTAAATCAGAGGCAAAAAGGTGCTGGGAAAGGTCAGCAGGTCTGGCAGTACCTTTGAAGGAAAAACGCAAGTTGACCTTTCAGGTCTGTTGACCTTTCATCAGAACACTGAACAAAAAGGAAACCCACATAGACACCGAGAGAATGTGCAAACTCCATGCAGACAGTTGCCCGAGGGTGGAATCGAACCCAGGCCCCTGGTGCTGCGAAGCTGCAGAATTTTGTGAAGGAATTAAATAAAAATGATGAGGTCCTCATAAATCGTTTCCTTGCAATGGGCAGATGGTACAGCCTTAACATTTAAACGAGTGGGGTGAGCTGTGTATAATTTTGAGTGACTTAGCAAGAAGAATATCATAATGTAGAGGACTCAAAGTCCACCTTCATTACCTCATGTAGAGCAGACTGGTCAGGGTAGAAGATGTTTCCAACGAGAGAGAAGGCAGAGGGCCCTGGAGGGAGATTGTTGGTCCTTTTGCTCCGGATTACCACAGTCACGAGGAAGAAAACAGCCAGGAATATCAGGAATGCCTGGAGATTGAGCCAAAGCATGCTTTGAGAGGCTGCCGCACTTTTCATTTCTCAACTTTCAAAATCTTTATCAGCTGCGCTTTTCTGAAAATCCGCTGCTGGACAAGTAAAGCGTTTACGAACTTGGCAAAAGAACCGGTCTTTTTGAGAGCTGGTTTTTGTTTTGCTTCCAAGGAGTTTTGCTGCAATCAGGCAGGTTAGAGTCCGATTTCTGAGCTCTGACTGTTCACCTGTTGCACTGTGAAGAGAAGGCTCGGCTGGGAGATATATTTTCTTGCTGTGGTGTTTATCAGGGGGCAACGATCGCTGCTGCTCACCAGGAATCTGGCAGTGTTCTCACACACTGCAGCTTGAAAAACAAATCATTTGTCAGGCCTGTCATTATCACATGGAAGGGGCCTAACGCTTATTTTAGGTATCCAGCGATGTGCTTGAAAGCCGGTGAGCATTTTTATCTGAAAAAATTTTGGAACGTTGCTGTGAACAATCCGTTTGCATACAGCAAAGTTCCACAAATAGCAAGCACACAATTTATCTATAGTGGTAAATATTGGCTAGGCCTCTGAAGGGTGGGAGTCACACACCCTGCTGTTTTTGACAAAGAATAACCTCGAAATCTGTGGATGATTAAAAGCAACTCATAAGGCAACGTGCTTGAAAACTTGGGCTGCAGTGATAATATGGTGACCTCTGTATCCAAAGTTTTGGGTTCAAGACCCACGCGAGGAATTGCCAGCTGTAGAAGGTGCATTGTAATGTGGTTAAGCAGGTTCATTGTCAACCTGTATATTTTTCCCAGCGGGCCACAAACCAGCACACAATGAGCCAACTTGCCTTTCAAAACGGAGGTCCTGAAAATTAAAATTCGCACATTATTAATTTTTGAGTGCTGCTTTTCCCTCAGGGTTCCAATTCCTCTTAAGCGGGGCGAAGACAGAAATCCGAGACCCTGGTGCCACTCCTGACCCCTGGCCTCCTGCCTAAGCGCAGTGGACCCATACCATCCATGAGCCGATTGGGTGCCTCGAGACATGGGCCCTTGCTATTCGGCCTTGATGAGCCCCACGTTCCAGAAGCTGCATCGAATGGCAGGGGAGAAGGGCGTGGGAGTCCACTGGTCAGGCACCCAGCAGGAAACCACTCCATTACCCTGAGGCATAGACCAATCCAATAGGAGTCCATAACACTGGCCATAGGATATAGGAGCAGAGGTAGGCCATTCAGCGCATTGAGTGGCAGAGCAGACTCAATGAGAGCACGGTTGATCCAATAATCCTCAACTCCACTTGCTCATAACTCTTGATTCCCCTCCTGATTAAAAATCTGTCTATCCCATCCCTTGAATATATTTATGACACCCCCACCTCAATAGCCCTTTGCAGTAAAGAATTCAACAGATTGACTACTCTCTGAGTGAAGGAATTCCTCCTCATTTCCACCTTACAATGTGCAGCCCCTTATTCTTGTCAGATTATGCCCTCTGATCCCAGACTCACCAGAAAGGGAGTCCTAGAGTCAAACAGACCCTTCGGTCCGACTCATCTGTGCCAGCTGGGTTTCCCAAACCAAACTAGTGCCATTTGCCTGTGTCTGGCTCATATCTACCTTTCCACATTGACCCTGTAAGTCAGTGGGCTAACCCTCAGAAACAAAGTCGGGGGAAGAGAGAGATAACACTCAATGGGCAAGAGATGTTGTCTCTGTATGTCACTTCAGTGCTGTCACACAGTGGTTAGATCCTACGAAGCAAAACAAAGGGCACTTTGACTGTGGGACGTAGCAGTGTGCAGCTGATGGTAAAAGCAGGGTGGGGGGCATTAAAAAAGAGAAGGGCTGTTTGGTGAAGGGAGGGGCAAACTGTTTACATTTCCTTCCATCTTAAAATCTTAGAACCCCTACGATGCAGGAAGAGGCCATTTGGCCCATTGAGTTCATACTGACCCTCTGAAGACCATCTGACTCAGACCCACCCCCCACACCCCAACCTTTCCTTGTCACCCTGCATTTCCTTTGGCTGACCAAGCTAACCTGCACATCCTGGGGCACTATGGGGACAATTTAGCACGGCCAATCCACCCTCACCCGCACATCCCTGGGCACTATGGGACAATTTCCCACAGCCAATCCGCCCTAACCCGCACATCCCTGGGCACTATGGGTAATTTAGCACGGCCAATCCACCCTAACCTGCACATCCCTGGACACTATGGGACAATTTAACATGGCCAACCCACCCCAACCTGCACATCCCTGGACACTATGGGACAATTTAGCATGGCCAATCCACCCTAACCTGCACATCCCTGGACACTATGGGGCAATTTCCCACGGCCAGTCCATCTTAACCTGTGCATCTTTGGGAGGAAACTAGAGCACCCATGGCAAAAGCAAGCAACCACTGGGACAACATGCAAACTCCACACGGACAGTCGCCCGAGAGTGGAACTGAACTGGGTTCCTGGAGCTGTGAGGCAGTACTGCTCACCACCGAGTCACTGTACCAGCAAAAGGACCTGTATTAATTTCCAGCCTTTTTTTCAATTGCCAGATTAACAGAGCTAATGTCTGAAATAGGTCAAACCATAAATGTTTCAAATAGAAAAAACAAGTTTAAATTAAACTAAGTCTAATTAGGACATCAGCTTGTCATAAAACCTGAGTGTGAGCAAAAACAAAACTGGCCGTACAAAGGCAACTCTGAATTGGATGGAGTCTATTTATTTTGCATCACAACCCTGAACCAAAGATGGGAATTAGTCACTTCTGAGGAAGGGCCTGAAAATCTAACGCTGTTTTCTCCTTCACAGATGCTGCCAGACCTGCTGAGCTTTTCCAGCAACTTCTGTTTTTGTTCCTGATTTACAGCATCCGCAGTTCTTTCGGTTTTTATGGGAATTAGATTTTTGAACAAGTCTGAGCTGCGGAAAATGTGGCAAAGCTAAAAATGAAAATCTCAAGGATTGGAGTATTCCACAATGCTTCTTCCTTGGTTCAGTTTATTGCTTGCATTTAATTGTGTCCAAAATGGTTCAGTTATTCATGTGGATGCTGTGCAGGAGGCAATGGGGAGAGAGGAGTCTACCACAGAGGAATTTCTTATCTCAGAGGGTAGCGGATCTGCTGAAATATGCACCACAGAGGGCTGTCGAGGCTGGTCAGTTAAGTATATTTGAGGATGGGATAGGCAGAGTTTTAATCAATAAGAGAATCAAACATTATGGGGAGAAGGCAGGGAAGTGGTGTTGAGGAACAAAAACAGAAGTTTCTGGAAAAGCTCAGCAGGTCTGGCAGCATCTGTGAAGGAGAAAACAGTGTTAATGTTTTGGGGCCAGTGACCCTTCCTCAGAACTAGTTTTAAGGGACAGTCACCAGACCTGAAACATTAACTCTGTTTTGTCTTTCACAGATGCTGCCAGACCTGCTGAGCTTTTCCAGCAACTTTGTTTTTGTTCCTGATCCTCAGCATCTGCCGTTCTTTCGGTTTTTATTAAGTGGTGTTGAAAGTTAACAGACCGCAGTCGATCGCATCAAATGGTGGAACGGTAAGGAACATTAACTCATTTTCAAAGGTGAGAGGGGGAAGATTTAGGAGACTTGAGGAGCAACTTTTTCTGGCAGAGGGTGGTGCATGTATGGTAGGAGCATGTATAGAGTAGCTGGTAGAGGCTGTTAAAATTGCAACATCAAGAGGCACCTGGGTGGCTGTTTGAACATGAGGGGTTTAGAGGGATATGGGCCAAATTCCAAAACTGGGACAACATCAGTTCAGGATATCTGGTCAGCATGGACATGGTGGACTGAATGGCCTGTTTCCATGCTGTATGACTCTATTTCTTGAATGTTGGTCACTCATAGGTTCTGACCTTACAAAGAAACACAGAAGATAGGAGCACACCACTCTGCCTAGTCTATATTTGTAGAATCATAGAATAGAATCCCTACACTGCAGAGAGAAACCACTCACCCCATCAATTGTGTACTGACCTCGGTAGACCATTTTTTTTTTCTCCTTTAATAAAAACCGAAAGAACTGCGGATGCTGTAAATCTGGAACAAAAACAAAGCTGCTGGAAGAGCTCAGCAGGTCTGGCAGCATCTGGCAGAGTCAACCACATCGCTGTGGGTCTGGAGTCACATGTAGGCCAGAGCAGGTAAGGACGGCAGTTTCCATCCCTAAAGGACATGAGTGAGCTAGATGTTTTTTTTCTGACAATTAGCAATAGATTCATGGTTCATCATTAGATTCTTAATTTCAGAATTTTTTTAAAAAAATCGTGAATTCAAATTACACCATCTTCCCTGGCAGGATTAGAACCTCTGTGCCTAGGACATTTACCTGGGTCTCTAGGCTAATGATGTAGTGACAATCCCACTAGGCCATCACCCTACCCTTTGCAGTGTTCCACCCTATCCTCATTACCCTCTATTTTCCTTGGCTAATCCACCCAACCTGCACATCTTTGGCCTTATAACTGATTATTTAATATGACCATGGCTGATCAGTACCCTGTTCCCATTTTCACCCCAAATCCTTTGATTCCTTTAGCCCTAGGAACTATTATCTAACTTCTTCTTGAAAACGTTCACTATTTCGGCCTCAAACGCCTTCTGTGGCAGAGTATCACCCATCTGCTTACTGGAGCAAGACATGGGTTTGATGGGCTGAATGGCCTTGTGACTACTAATAAGTGAGGTGAGCAGGGTAGTAGACAAAAATGTAAGGGAGAAAGGAATAGAAGGTGGTCTCATTCATATAGACAGCATAAACGCAGAGATTGGCTGCAGTAAACATATCTACCTCTAGCTTTGACTGGTGGGTGAGAAGTGGTGACTAGTGTTAATCCAGAATCAGGGGCACAATGTCAGAATAAGTGGTTGGCCATTTAAGAGACTGAGGAAGAATGGCTTCACCCAGAGAGTTTGGAATATTTGGAATTCTCTGCTTGAGGGGCCTCTGGAAAGTCAGCTTTTCTGTATATTCAACACAATAACCAATAGTTTTTAATGATGTCAAGGGATATGTGAAATGGTACAGATGTAGAAGATTAGATGAAAGGTAGACTAGGTTCAATGGGCTGAATAATCTCCTCCTGCAACTTGCGTTTCGATTGTATTAGGTTGGAAGGGTGGGGAGAAGTTTGTGCGGAGAATGGACAACAGCATGAACCTAAACTAAAGCAGAAAGAGCTGGAGAATTTTCCCCTCCCCCACTGCATCCCAAAACCAGCCCAGCTCGTCCCCGCCTCCCTAGCCTGTTCTTCCTCTCACCTATCCTCTCCTCCCAACTCAAGCTGCACCTCCATTTCCTACTTATTAACCTCAACTCACCTCCTTGAACTGTCCGTCCTCCCCAGACTGACCTATCCCCTCCCCACCTCCCCACCTATACTCTCCTCTCCACCTATCTTCTCCTCTATCCATCTTCGGTCCGCCTCCCCCTCTCTCCCTATTTATTTCAGAACCCTCTCCCCATCCCCTTCTCTGATGAAGGGTCTAGGCCCAAAACGTCAGCTTTTGTGCTCCTGAGATACTGCTTGGCCTGCTGTGTTCATCCAGCTTCACACTTTGTTGTCTTAGAGCTGGAGAAACTCAACAGGTTTGGCAACATCTGTGGAGAGGGAATCAGAGTTAGTGCTTCGAGTCCAATACAACTCATTTGTGGAGGAGAAAGGAACTGGAAAATGTTGATATTATATGGGGACGAAGAGCAAATGGCTAAGGAGAGCAGAAGACGGAGGCGGTGTTGGTGATAATAAAGGAGTGATAGTGACATAAAATAGGCGTAAATGAGAGGTGTGAAGAGAAGAAAATGGGCCTGCTCAGCTAAGAGTTAAGCCAACAAGATATGCCTGGACGGAGACACTGGAGGACATCAGTAAAAATAGAGAGATCATGTTCTGCAGTTGTGGAACTCAATATTGTGTCCTTGAGGTTGGAATGTACTTGAGAGGAAAATGAAGTGCTGTCCCTCTCCTATGTTGGAACGTTACAGCAGGCTCAGAATGGGACTGTTGATATGGGAGCACAGTGGTTTATGTAAATAGCAAATGACTGAAAGTCTGGGATCGTTCGTACAGGCAGACATTCATACAGGTGCGGGAGGAATGTTCCTGATGTTGGAGAAGTCCAGAACTAGGGGTCACAGTCTAAGAATAAGGGGTAAGCCATTCAGGATTGAGATGAGGAAGAATTTCTTGACTGAGAGAGTTGTGAACCTGTGGAATTCTCTCCCACAGGAAGCTGCTGAGACCAGTTTGTTAGATACATTCAAGGGGGAGCCCTTGTGGCTAAAGGGTTCAAGTGGCATGGGGAGAGGGCTGAAATGGGGTACTGAGATTGTATGATCAGCTGTGATCGTATTGAATGGTGGTGCAGGTTTGAAGGGCCGAATGGCCTACTCCTGCCCCCATTGTCTATATTTCTGCATTTCAATTGCGGAGGTGTTCCACAGAGAAGTTACACAGTCTGCAATTGATCCCACCAATATAAAATGAGATCAGTATGGACCCATTGGGCCAAATGACCTGTTGCTATGTTGGAACCAATTTGCAATAATCCTTGTTAACTGAAGTATCACTTTTGTAGGCATTGTTGGTTTAGTTTGCAATCTCCATAAGTCCTCTGGAGATCATAATTTAGATTCGGTCAATGCTGAATGAGAACGGGGAACGGCTTTGTTTGGCTAATCAGGAATTTGTGGCTCACTGGAGTGTATGCATCTAACCAATATATTTCATTCTCTCGAGGTAATTGCGCAGTGATTGGGCTGTGTTTGATCAGCACTGACTCATTAAGCAGTCTGCTCATAATTTAGGAGCCTAACACTCACATGCTTGGAACCAGCATGCATACACATTCAATCATCTGTTAGCGCAGGTCATGAATGAAATGCATTTTTATTTCAGTCATCAATTTTCTGAAAAACTGGCCTGCCATTATCAGGGAAGCAGTTCCCTAAAAACAGAGGGACAGCTAAAACCTAACAGCAGATCGGAAGTCATTGTGCTTAGGGTTCCGAGCTGTAAATACTCTCATTCTTAATAATATTCCTCACCAGGTAGATGTTGGTAATGGAGGCATGCTGGATGATCACTAGATGGAGGCTTTGATCTGTTCTGCATGGCTTCACTTTTGGAACAGATGACCAGTGCTAAGGCATGTCTTCAGGCTAATGCTCTGGACAATGAAAACAGAAATTGCCAGAGAAGTTCAGCAGGTCCGGCAGCATCTGTGGAGGGAAATCAGAGTTAATGTTTCGGGTTGAGTGACCCTTGCTCAGAACTGATGGTAGCTAGGAAAATGTTGGTTTACACGCAGAAGATAGGGTGGGGGAGGGGCTAAGGTGCAAACTATAGATGGGGATAGAGCCCAAAGAGAGTGAAGAGCAGTTGGACAGATGAAGAAGTGGATAACAATCAGCCTGGGAGAATAGAGAGCTGCTTAATGGAGACTACTAGTGGCTAGAGATAATGGAAACTGCAGATGCTGGAGAATCCGAGATAACAAAGTGTGGAGCTGGATGAACACAGCAGGCCAAGCAGCATCTTAGGAACACAAAAGCTGACATTTCGGGCCTAGACCCTTCATCAGAGAGGGGCTATTAGTGGCTAACAATGCATTGTATGTAATAGCAGACCATGTGATTAAAAGGAACAAAAACAGAAGTTGCTGGAAAAGCTCAACAGGTCTGGCAGCATCTGTGAAGGGAAAAAACAGAGTTAACGTTTCGGGCCCAGTGACCCTTCCGGGCTGGAGTGTGGGGTTTGGGTTAAGTACATGGGAGAAGTACTGATGTGCCACAAGCTCTAATATTGTTGAACATGGTATTGAGTCCAGAAGGCTGTAGAGTTCCCAAGTGCAAAATGAGGCGTGGTTCTTCCAGCTTGCGCTGAGCTTCACTGGGGCTCTGCAGCAAGGCTGAGACAGAGACGTTGGCCAGAGAACAGGGCGGATGTGTTGAAATGGCAGGCAACTGGAAGCTCAGGAGATAGTAGGAACTGCAGATGCTGGAGAATCTGATATAACAAGGTGTAGAGCTGGATGAACACAGCAGGCCAGGCAGCAACAGAGGAGCAGGAAGGCTGACGTTTTGGGTCTGGACCCAGAAGGGGTCTACCTGGCCTGCTATGTTCCTCCAGCTCTACACCTTACTATCTGGAAGCTCAGGAATTTTTTTTTTGCGAGCAGAATGTTCTGGACACATGGGTTCAAGTCCCATCATGACAGAGGGTGAAACTTGAATTCAATAAAAATCTGGATTGTTGCAAAATCTCATCTGGTTTGCTAATGTTCATTGGGGAGGGGGGCTGCCATTCTCACCCGGTTTGGCCTACATGTGATTCCCAACCCGCAGCGATGTGGCTAGCTTTTAACTGAGCAATTAGCATTAGGCAATAAATGCTGGTGCCGATGGCGGTCCCTCATCGTATGAACAATTTTTTTTAAGAGACAGGACTTTATAAAGCTCTGGAATAACTCCTTTTATTCTCGCACTCTTAATCAAAAGATTAGCTTCTTGTTTGCGTTATTGACGTGTTCACACAATTTAACGACGTACCTTCCTGAATCATAGAAAGAAAGCGATTGGAAACAGGAGTAGGCCATTCAGCTCTTTGAGCCTGCTCTGCCATTCAATGTGATCATGGCTGACTTCAATGCTATACTCCTGCTTCCTCCCCATACCTTTCAACGCCGTTAAAATCTAAAAATGCAACTAGATCAAACCTCACGTCATTTGGATCTTCATTGTTTCTAGTTTCTCACCATTTAGAAAGTATTACGATATATCCTTTTAAGGTCCAAAGTACAGGATTTTATAAAGTGTACCTGTATTTGAATCCATTCACTAATTTTGCTCAGTGAATTACTTCTTTCGTATCTCATCGTAGTTTGTACCTCCAGGTGGCAGCAGAGTACGAAGTTGCTTCCAGAACTCATCTGATCCTTCCATTCCTTTTCCTTTATTTCTCCGTTTCTCTTGTAATCTTTTTTCCACTTCTGCCTATGGCCTGGAGCAGAATGGGGGCGGCCCGTTTGAGGGAAAGATGGCAGCGAGAGGCCTGGGACAGAATGGAGGTGGCCCAGTGCGGGGAAGATGGCAGCCAGTGGCCTGGGGAAGTACGGGGCCGGCCCAGTGGGGAAAGATGGTGGCCAGTGGCCTGGGGAAGTACGGGGGTGGCCTAGTGCGGGGAAGATGGCGGCCAGTGGCCTGGGACAGAATGAGGGTGGCCCAGTGTGGGGAAGATGGCGGCCAGTGGCCTGGGACAGAATGGGAGTGGCCCAGTGGGGGGAAGATGGCAGCCAGTGGCCTGGGGCAGAATGGGAGTGGCCCAGTGGGGGGAAGATGGTGGCCAGTGGCCTGGAGCTGAGCAGGGGTAGCCAACGACCCAGAGCGGAGTGGCTACTGGTTGGGAAGGCATGGACCCTGGACAGACCCCTTGCAACCCCCTGTTAGAAAGACTGTAATGTCTATCTTTTTTAGCTTTATTTTTTGGTTTCCTAACTTAAGCTACGGGGAAGGGTCTAGGCCCGAAACGTCAGCTTTTGTGCTCCTGAGATGCTGCTTGGCCTGCTGTGTTCGTCCAGCCTCACATTTTATTATCTTGGAATCTCCAGCATCTGCAGTTCCCATTATCTCTGCATCCATAACAGTGTAACTTTTGTTCTTTACTTGTCTCTATTTTTTGTACGTAAGGACTTGGTACCTTTAGGGAAGGAAACTGCTATCCTTACCTGGTCTGGCCGACATGTGACTCCAGACCCACAGCGCTATGGTTGACTCTCAACTGCCCTCTGGATAATTAGGGATGCAGCAATAAATGCTGCCTGGCCAGCGATCCCCTCATCCTATGTGTGACATTGTGCACCTTTTACTGTACTCCTGTTGTTTTGTTACTTGAGCACATGTGACGATACACCTAATTCTAATTCTACACCCCTTATAATTCTCCTATCTTTGTGCTATTGGTAAACCTGAATATGTGGCTTTCTAGCCCACCAAGGGAGGCAGTTGCATGGAAATGCCACCCCATGCAAGACCCGCTCCAAGCCACGCACCATCCTGAATTGGCATTTGTTGTTCTTACTGTTCCTTCGGTGTCGCTGGGTCAAAATCCGGGAACTCACTTCCGAGCAGCACTGCGAGTGTCGCTACACTCCAAGCCCCTCAAGAAGTTGACTCCCCACGGCCTTCTCCAGGGCAATTAGGGATGGGCAATATATTCTGCCCCTTACAGCAATGATCACATCCCATAAACGAATAAAAAAAAGCTAAGTAATTGCAGTCAGTAAATAAGACCCCAGCTCAGAGCCACCTACAAGTGGAGGTAGTGATATAACAGTAAGACATTTGATCTTGTGATCCAGAATCCCAAGTTAATGCTCTGTGAATGTGGGTTCAAATCCTGCCATGACCGATGGCGAAATTTGAATTCAATAATTAAAGGTTGGTGTAATTGTAGTTATTGTTTTGTAAAAACTAATCTGCTTTTCTTCTTTAGGGAAGAATATAAAGCTAGATGATGTCCTTGAGTAGATTGGTAGCTCAGGTTGTGGATGCTGTGGTCAACGACCCAGCCACAGCAAAGCTAGACTAAGTGATGGTGACCATGACGTATTATTGATTATAAAAAAAATGCCAGCAGGTTCACTCATGCCCTTTAGGGAAGGAAACTGCCATCCTTAGTTTCGTCTGGCCTACACGTGACTCCAGACCCACAGCGATGTGGTTGATTCTTAACTGTCCTCTGGGCAATTAGGGATGCGCAATAAATGTTGCCCTGGCCAGCGATGCCCTCATCCCGTGAATGAATAATTGAAGAGACATGCCCGTTATCGGTACTCTCTACTCCCTGTCCCACAGCTTCATTTCCAGTGCAGTGTGAGTGAGTTCTGAATTAGCAAAGGCATGAATTGAAAATGCAGGATCGCCCTTTTTTAGCATAGAGAGAACGAGAAAATGCATTTTCTCAGAGAGTTGTGAAATTTTAGAACGCTCTATTTTGTAAGGCGTAGGAGGTAGGGTCACTGAATAATTCTGAGATGAAAGTTTTCTTTATCTTTTTGATAAGGAAGGGAACCAAAGGTCACCACAGTTAGACAGCAATGTGGAATTTAAACAAATAGGTCAGCTGTAATCTTACTGAATGATTTGAATAGGCTTTTGGGGCTGAATGGCCTGTTCCTTTTCCTAGCAAAGCAATAATATTTCTCCTATTCTGTGAGATCTGACTGTAACTAACAGTACCTTACAGGGAATTTTATTAAGTGCCTTCTGAAAGTCGATACAAGCCAGTCCCCTGAGTATTACTTAAACAAAATCATTGGGTGTGACCCTCTCATTTACAATTCCAGCTCTCTCATCAGTTGCAGGTTTTTAAGTGCCAACACTTGACATTGTGATCTACGACTCTGCAATGTTCACTTTAACAAACTGAGCCATATTTTTCAGATAACCTCAAGCAGGAAATGGTGGCAACGCAACACTTTGTTTGATGATCCAAAATGCTGACTCGGTGTTTCTGCCCACCACCAATGCTCTCTGATAGCTTTCAGCATTTTCTGTTGATGTTTCAGATTTCGCAGCGCCTGCAGTATTTCGCCAATTGTTAAGAACGACTGTTTCAAGAGTTCAGCACCCCGTGAGCAATTGATAAGTAAGCTCTTTTTAAATCTGAGGAACTAGCTGTGAAAAGGACCCTGAACTATTGTCTTCCCAATTACCTTAAAGCAATGTAAACTCATCCTTGTCTTTCTGACCTTGGCCCTGTGCTGGGCTGTGTGTCTCACAGCATTGACTCCTCATGGCCTATTCTTCCACACCCACTGAAATCATTTTCTCCTTCACGTCAACAATTCCGACCAGCTGTTAGGTTTTGCGCTTCCCTGGCAGACGTGGGTGCTGGTAGGGGCTTGTAAAGTAGGTTGGGTGCTCCCATCCAATGCCAGCCTCTCCCACCTTCATCTCACAAGGTGTGGACCTGGAAGAACACAGCAGGCCAGGCAGCATCAGAGGAGCAGGGAAGCTGACGTTTTGGGTCCAGACACTCATATTGGCTGTGCGACTATGCCAATTAAGTAAACAATTACAGATCAGTTGAGCTTGTTAATAAGACAACTGACCCTACTAACACTCTGGACACTTATCATGGGAAGGTTGGTCCTTTTAAGGTTTATAAAGGGGCAGGATGGAAGAGGGGCACTGTTGTCCAGAGGTATCCCACTTCCAATCAAATTATACACCCTTCTAAACTGCGCCCCACCCCTGCCAATCTTATATACCTCCTTTTTTCCAAAATACACCCTGATGTACACATCACCACCCTACCCAAAACAGGTCAGACAGCCTTGCTAAATGCATTGGGAAATTCCACTGGGACCTTTTCTTCGGGGCTGATTGCAGTCCCGGCAGTAGCCACTATTGGAGGCCTTAATGCTGTGGGACTGAGACGCTGGTCACTTGCAATGTAGCCAATTCTCAATGCTTGTGGGTGGCCTTCTTATCAGCCTGTTCGCTGCCCACTGCCTTTCCTTCCAGAAATGGGGTTCCGTCTGCCCGTGGTCACTCCTTTTCTTATTCCCTCCATATGGAAACCCCATAGTGTTGAAACAGGCCATTCAGCACATTGAGTCTGCACTGACCCTCCAAAAGAACTGAGAGGTAACTTTTTCACGCGGACGGTGGTGCGTGTATGGAATGAGCTGCCAGAGGAAGTGGTGGAGGCTGGTACAGTTACAACATTTAAAAGGCATCTGGATGGGTACATGAACAGGAAGGGTTCAGAGGAACATGAGCCAAATGCTAGCAAATGGGACTAGATTAAGTTTAGGAAATCTAGTCGGCATGGACATGTTGGACCTGTTTCCATGCTGAATGACTCAATGAACATTAACTCCAAAGTGCAAACCTATAAGTTTATTCATGGACTGAACAGGGTTAAAGGAAAGTTAAATATTGCGACCAATTTAATTACGCTTGTGATAAGATCAGGTCTACACCCTTTTATCCTGCCATGGAAATTGGGTATCACAGACAGGACAATGTTTGTTGTCCATCTCACGATTAAGCTTAATTAAGCAGACTATATATTGGCGTGATAAAGGATGAAATCTGCTGGAAAATAACAAACGCTGGCTCCAGATCATGTGACATGGTATCACTATGACACTGCCCCTTTCCCACATGCTCAGTGGTTATTCCTGGAAGAAAGGTATCATTACTTTAGTTAACCCTTTACTCTACAGGGCTTGTTACCTTGGCTTCTCCATTCCCTTACATTTGCTGATTTGAATTCTCGTCTGTGTTTTCAAAATCCGAAACCTTTGTGTGCATCCTCCTTTCGAATTGATTTTATTGTAGCTGCATGTGCCTAAATACAGCGAAAAGTTTTGTTTTGTGAGCAGTGCAGAGAGATCATAGCAAACAAGGACATGGAGATCAGAGGGTGCTTGTACAGAACGTGGCATACAGGGTTATGGCTGTACAGGAGGGCCTGAAAGCAAGATCAATGCTAACAAGATCAATATCATTTGAAGTTAGAGAGGTCTATTCAGCAATGCAACTTCCAAAGTACCTAAGAATGGGGATTTTGACATGACCCTACAGCAGACGTTGTTCTAAGTTTATGCACAAAATGCAGAAAAGGCTGTTTTGACAGACTTCAAAGCTGTAGGATCTGAAGTAATCAGCTCTTCCCATTTCCATCAACTGCTCGAACACGTACACATTATTTCTGGGACCGTGAACAGTGACGTATAATATTAAATAGCTGAATCTTCCTATGGATTGCCTACAGTAGGTGCGCAGGATCAATATTGAATAGACTGTGCTGCTCTGAGGAGAGATAGCAACAGTTCTCTGTGTGACAGCTCCCAGCCTCTGACATTGACAAATGGAGTAATTTTTGCAGCCTGACGCAAGGAGCACAACCTGCAGTAAATATATAAGCTGCTGCAGACACTGACGAGAGATAGCAAAAGGAGGAGGGAAGAGTACAGACCGAGGCCAGGAGTGACAAACCACTGTGAGGCCTTTATCTCCAACATGAGAAGCAACCCATTCTAATAGTTTGAATGGTTACGATATCTTTTCATCCTGAATCAAAGTAAATGGAGGATATTTGACGGGATGTGTGCAACTGCTGTCTTTGTATTACTAGTGCTGTGTTAGACCATCACACAGTGATATACGCAATGCTGGACATGGCTATTCAACTGACTGGAAAAGTTGGCTTCAGATGCATTTGAAATGGATCTTTACTCATGAGAGAATAATTCACTAAGTTATTTAAGGAAGAGGATCTTCCCTCCTGGTATCAGATCTGGTAAATACGGCCAGTTCTACAATATGTGGCTCACAGGAACACAAGAATAGCGTCAGGAATGAAACACAGAGTACTCTGTACACTCAGTATACCCAATGGTAGACAGAATCTAAGAATTGCTACCAATGCAGGTTGACAAATATTTCATATTAATTATATCCAAGGCTGAGGTGGCTTTTCAATCAATAAGACAATCAAAGGTTATGGGGCAAAGCCAGCAAAGAGGATTTGAAGAGATTGGGGTTGGAGGGTTTAAGCCCAGAGGGAGAGACTGATTAGGCTGGGGCTAGTTTCCCTGAAATGTCTGAGGCTGGGGGTGACCTTACAGAGGTTGACAAAACTTAGAAGGGCATGGATATGGTGAATAGCCAGCATCCTCTTCCTGGGGTAGGGAAGTCCAAAACTAGAGAGTATAGGTTAAAGGTGAGAGGGGAAAGATTTAAAAGGGACCTAAGATGGTTGGTGCATGTATGGAATGAGCAGCCAGAGGAAGTGGTGGAGGCTGGTACAATTATAACATTTAAAAGGCATCTGGGTGGGTACATGTAGAGGAAAGATTGGAGAGATATGGGCCAAAAGCTGACAAATGGGACTAGATTAATTTGAGATATCTGGTCGGCACGGACTAGTAGGAATGAAAGGTCTGTTTCCAAACATGTCTGTGACTGTGAATGATGGAACAAATTCAATGGGCCAAACCTGCACCTACGTCATATGGACAAACAGATGAACAAAGAACAAGAGTAGGCATTTAGTCTTTTCAGCCTGATCCCACATTCAATAAGATCCTGGCTGATCTGATTTTAACCTCAACTCCACATTCTTGCCTATCCCCTGATAATCTTTCACACCCTTGGTCATCAAGGATCTATCTTGCTCTGCCTTAAAAATATATAAAGTTTCTCTACCAACAACGCTTGGAGCCAAAGGGATCCCAAGACTCACAATCCTGTGGCAGAAAAAAAAGTTGTCTTCACCTTTGCTTTAAATAGACACCATCTTGTTTTGAAACAGTGACCGCTATGTTTAGAGATAATAGGAACTGCAGATGCTGGAGAATCCGAGAGAACAAAGTGTGGAGCTGGATGAACACAGCAGGCCAAGCAGCATCTTAGGAGCACAAAAGCTGACATTTCAAAGAAACAAAGAAACAAAGAAACCTACAGCACAGGAACAGGCCCTTCGCTCCTCCAAGCCTGCGCCGATCAAGATCCACTGTCTAACCTGTCATCTATTTTCTAACGGTCTGTGTCCATTTGCTCCCTGCCCATCCATGTACCTGTCCAAATATATCTTAAAAGACACTAACGTGTCTGCGTCTACCACCTCCACTGGCAACGCGTTCCAGGCGCCCACCACCCTCTATGTAAAGAACTTTCCACGCATATCTCCCTTAAACTTTCCTCCTCTCACTTTGAACTCATGACCCCTAGTAATTGAGTCCCCCATTCTGGGAAAAAGCTTCTTGCTATCCATTCTGTCTATACCCCTCATGATTTTGTAGACCTCAATCAGGTCCCTCCTCAATCTCCGTCTTTCTAACGAAAATAATCCTAATCTATTCAACCTCTCTTCATAGCTAGCACCCTCCATACCAGGCAACATCCCGGTGAACCTCCGCTGCACCCTCTCCAAAGCATCCACATCCTTTTGGTAATGTGGCAACCAGAACTGTACACAGTACTCCAAATGTGGCCAAACCAAAGTCCTATACAACTGCAACATGACCTGCAAACTCTTGTACTCAATACCCCGCCCAATGAAGGAAAGTATGCCGTATGCCTTCTTGACCACCCTACTGACCTGCATTGTCACCTTCAGGGAACAATGGACCTGAACACCCAGATCTCTCCGTTCATCAATTTTCCCCAGGGCTTTTCCATTTACTGTATAGTTCGCCCTTGAATTTGATCTTCCAAAATGCATCACCTCGCATTTGCCCGGATTGAACTCCATCTGCCATTTATCTGCCCAACTCTCCTGTCTATCTATATTCTGCTGTAATTTCTGACAGGCCTCTTCACTATCAGCTACTCCACCAATCTTAGTGTCATCAGCAAACTTGCTGATCAGACCACCTACACCTTCCTCCAGATCATTTAAATATATCACAAACAACAGTGGTCCCAGCACAGATCCCTGTGGAACACCACTGGTTACAGGTCTCCAATTTGAGAAACTCCCTTCTACTACTACCCTCTGTCTCCTGTTGCCCAAGTTTCGGGCCTAGACCCTTCATCAGAAAAATTATGTTTAGATTCTTCCACAAGAGGAAACATCCTTTCACAGGATCTACATATCGATTATCAGTGGCCTCTGAAAATAGTTTTTCTTTTGTTCATTCACAGAATGAAGGCGTCACTGACTAGGCCAGCATTTATTGGCCATCCAAAATTACCCAAAGGGCTGTTAAGAGTCAACCACATTGCTGTGGGTCTGGAGTCAGATGTAGGCCAGACCAGGTAAGGATGGCAGTTTCCTTCCCTAAAAGGACATTACTGAGCCAGTGGGATTTTACTGACAATCAGCAATGGTTTCATCATCATTGTTAGAGTCTTAATTCCAGATTTTTATTGAATTCAAATTCCATCATCTACCCTGGGTCTCCAGGACATTACCTGGCTCTCTGGATTACAAGCCCAGCAATAATCCCACTAGCTCGTCATCTCACCATAAACTATAATGCTGTACAACCTAGCAGGCTTGTAATGACGTTCCCCATAATAAAATCTTCTCAAGAGTATGAAGATTTTGGCAAAAAAACTCGAACAAACGTATCAGCTAAGAGCATGTTTCAGGCATTCAGTCCTTGAGCCTGTCTTCCAAATGATATTTTAAAACATATTTTCTAACCTGCCAGCTCAGAGATACTACTACACACCTCCAAATCAGGTGGGATTGAGCCCAGGACTCCTAGCTCAGAGTTGGGGACTACTCATCAACTGTGCATGCCTGCCTTACCCCTGATGGCCTTAGAATCCTTTATTAGTCTTTGGACAGACAGAGGTAGAGAAGAACAGGGTCATAAGAATATCTATAAAAAGAATAGGTGGAGAATCCAAAACGATTAAGTGTGTTTCTGTCAAGGAAAGGACATGAAATTTAAATGAAATTGGCAGCCAAGTAGGGTCTTTGCTAATGAGGCCTTTCAAATGAATTCAGAAGAACACAAATGTTTTTGATTCAATTTTCTGTTCATCCGTATATGAATCAGAAATAGCTGCCATGACTTATATACATTTTGCACTGCAGTAATACAGACGTGACACTATTTTCAAAGCATGCAAGGGGTTTAGCTCCAGAACTTTAAAAAATCTCAACAGTCACGAATGCCTGGACTACTGCTTATTTCATTTCAGTATCTTGTAGCTTTACAGTTTACTCTGAGTCATTACCCAGGCCTCATTAATTGAGCACAGAAAATGTAGATCAATTCCCACAATTGAACATTGAGCACTGCAACTTGGAATATTTCAAAGCCTATATGGACAGCTTGGGCTTGAATTGTTGTAATTCTTCTTAAGGCAAAAACTCAGATGGTAAAATCTTCCCGCTCCAAAAGCCTGTGAAACCCCACAAATGAGGATTGCACTGAGGATCCAAAGGGGGAGCTGTTATCTGTTCTACCTCAGAAACACTCAAAATGAAAATGTCTGCAGGTCTGCATGGATTGGTGAGCGGATAGCTCATACAAAGTGCCAGCATGATATGATGGGCCGAATGATCTCTATCTGCCACAAATCTATGAGAGACTTCTCTATGTTGAAGAAGCTTTATCTTAAGTGTTGAAAATTGAAAGGCTTTATTGCTAACTATTTGCCTCTATTGTATTCGAATAGCAACCATCGTTTCATTTTACCAAAGATTAAAATGTATCAACCTATTTCCCTTCATGTTTGTCATACATGCTAGTTATATTCATTGCTGCAACATGATATATGTTAATAAGAAGATACATTGACAGTGGTATTAATATAAATTAAACGTGTATTACAGATCTCTATAAAGCAGCCTCTGGTGTTGAACAATTACAGCAATCTGAATGGATGTGTTATCCAACCTATTGATCCATCACACTTTCATTTCATGTTTACTATGAAATTGTCTGTGTCTCAAATTACAGCACAATGGAATAATGGTATTCATAAAAAAGAAGATTACACTGCCTGTAACTTTCATGACAGAGAACCATTTTTAATAAGCACTTTTTTTTCAGAAAACTTTTTTTTCCCCAAGGCATCAGTTCACTGATTTGTTTCGCTGCGTGTGAATAGAGGAAGGAAGATTCTGCAACTTTACAGGTACCTTATGGTGGCACTTCTGCCTCACAGCCCCAGGAACCTGGGTTCGATTCCACTCTCGGGCGATTGTCTGTGTGGAGTTTGCACATTCTCCCTGTGTCAGTGTGAGTTTCCTCCCTCAGTTTGAAGATGTGCAGGTTAGGGTGGATAGGTCATGGGAAATTGCCCCATAGTGTCCAGGGATGTGTAGATTAGGTGGGTTACTGGTGGATGGGTCTGGGTGAGATGTTTTGAGAGTCGATGTGGACTTGTGGGCCGAAGGGCCTGTTTCCATACTGTAGGGATTCTGTGATTCTATGAGTCACTATAAAGAAGGCATCCATAATTTCAAACCCTCCTTTCTCATTAAGATTTAATTTTAAGGACAGGTGATGGCCTAGTGGTATTATCACTGGACTGTTAATCCAGGGACCCAGATAATGTTCTGGGAGCGCAGGTTCGAATCCTGCCAGGGCAGATGGGGGAATGTGAATAAAAATCTAGAATTATGAGTCTAATGATGACCATGATTCCATTGTCAATTGTCATTAAAAACTCATCTGGTTCACTCATGCCCCTTCAGGGAGGGAAACTGCTATCCTTACCTTGTCTGGCCTACATGTGACTCCAGATCCACAGCAATGTGTTTGACTCTCAGTTGCCCTCTGAAGTGGCCCAGCATGCCATCAGGTGTGACAATTGCTACAGTCTCAAAGAAATGAAACCGGATGGACCACCTGGCATCGACCTAGGCACTGGAAAAGGCAACGGCAGAGACAGCCCTGTCGACCCTGCTAAGTCCTCCTCACCAACACCTGGGGGTTAGTGCCAAAATTTGGGAGAGCTGTGTCACAGACTAGTCAAGCAACAGCCTGACATAGTAAAACTCACAGAATCATACCTTACAGCCAATGTCCCGGGCACCACTATCACCATCCCTGGATATGCCCTGTCCCACCAGCAGGACAGAACCAGTAGACATGATGGCACAGTGGTATACATTCGGGGAGGGAGTTACACTGGGAGCACTCAACATTGACTCCGGCTCCCATGAAGCCTCATGGCTTCAGGTTAAACATGGGCAAGGAAACCCATGTCTACCACATACTGTCCTCCCTCAGCTGGTGAATCAGTATTCCCACATGTTGAACAAATGCTTAGAGAAAGCACTGAGGGTGGCATGGGCACCAAATGTACTCTGGGTGGGGGATTTCAATATTCACCACCAAGTGTGGCTGGGCAGCAGTGCTACTGATCGAGATGGCCTGGTCCTAAAGGACATCACTGCCAGACTGGGTCTGCGGCCGGTGGTGAGGGAACCAACAAGAGGGAAAAACATACTTGACCTTTTCTTTACTGATCTGCCAGCTGCTATCTATCCATGTCAGTATTGGTAAGGGTGACCATCGCACAGTCTTTGTGGAGACAAAGTCCGACCTTCACATTGAGAATGAATTCCTCATCTTGTGTGGTACTATCACCGTGCCAAATGGGACAGACTTCGCACTGATCTAGCAACTCAAAACTGGGCATCCATGAGGCGCTGTGGGCCACCAACAGCAGCAGAACTGAGATCCAGCACAATCTGTAACCTCATGGCCCGGCATATCCCCCACTCAGCCATTACTACCAAGCCAGAGAATTAACCCACATTCAATGGAGACGGTAAGAGGGCATGTCAGGAGCAGCACCAGGCATACCGGAATACGAGGTGTCAATCTGGTGAAGCCACCAAACAGGACTACTTGCACACCAAACAGCGTAAGCAGCAAATGACAGTCAGAGCTGAGCGATCCCATACCAACGGATCATACCTAAGCTCTGCAGTCCTACCACATCCATCCGTGAATGGTGGTGGACAATTAAACAACTCACTGGAGAAGGAGGGTCCACAAATATCCCCCCCATCAATGATGGAAGAGCCCAGCACATCAGGGCAAAAAATAAGGCTGAAGCTTTCGCAGTAATCCTCAGCCAGAAGTGCCAAGTGGAGGATCCATCTCGGCCTCCTCCAGTGGTCCCCAGCGTTACAGATACCAGTCTTCAGCCAATTCGATTCACTCCATGTGATATCATATAATAGAAATGGTTGAGGCACTGGAAACTGCAAAGATTACGGGTCCTGACAACATTCCAATAATAGCACAGAAGAGTTCTGCTCCAGAACATGCCGCTCCCCCTAGCCAATCTGTTCCAGTACAGTTACAGCATGGTATCTACCCGGCAATGTGGAAAATTGCCCAAGTATGTCCTGCACACAAAAAGCAGGACAAATCCAACCCGGCCAATTACTGCCCCATCAGTCTCCTCTCGATCATCAGTAAAGTGATGGAAGGTGTCAGTGACAGAGCTATCAAGCAGCACCTGCTCAGCAATAACCTGCTCAGTGACTCCCAGTTTGGGTTTCGCCAGGGCCACTCAGCTCCTGATCTCATTACAGCCTTGGTTCAAACATGGACAAAAGAGCTGAATTCCAGAGGTGAGGTGACAGTGACAGCCCTTGATATCAAGGCTGCATTTGACCGAGTGTGGCATCAAGAAGCCCTAGCAAAATTGGAATCAATGAGTATCAGGGGAAAGCTTTCCGGTGACTGGAGTCATACCTGACACATAGGAAGATGGTTTTGGTTGTTGGAGGTCAATCATCTCAGCTCCAGGACATCTCTGCAGGAGTTCTTCAGGGTAATGTCCTCAGCCCAACCATCTTCAGCTGCTTCATCAATGACCTTCCCTCCTTCATAAGGTCAGAAGTGGGGATGCACAATGTTCAGCACCATTCGTCACTCCCCAGATACTGAAGCAGTCCATGTTCAAATGTAACAAGATCAGGAAAATATCCAGGCTTGGGCAGACAAGTGGCATGTAACATTCACGCCACACAAATGCCAGGCTATGACCATCACCCACAAGAGACAATCTAACCACTGCCCCTTGACATTCAATAGTGTTACCATCACTGAATCCCCCACTATCAACACCCTGGGGGTTATCATTGACCAGAAACTCAACTGGACTCTCCACATAAACTCAGTGGCTACAAGAGCAGGTCAGAGGCTGAAATACTGCGGCGAGTAACTCACCTCCTGACTCCCCAAAGCCTGTCCATCATCTACAAGGCACAAGTCAGGAGTGTGATGGAGTACTCCCCACTTGCTTGGATGGGTGCAGCCCCAACAACACTCAAGAAACTCAACACCATCCAGGACAAAGAGCCCGCTTGATTGGCACCACATCCACAAGCATCAACTCCCTCTAGCACTGATGCTCAGGAGCTGCAGTGTGTACTATCTACAAGATACACTGCAGAAATTCACCAAAGATCCTCAGACAGCAAATTCCAAACCCACGATCCCTTCCATCCAGAAGGTCAAGGGCAGCAGATACATGGGAACACCACCCCCTGCAAGTTCCTCCCCAAACCATTCCCCATCCTGACTTGGAAATATATGGCCGTTCCTTCATTGTCGCTGGGTCAAAATCCGGGAATTCCCTCCCTAAGAGCATTGAGGGTCAACCCACAGCAGGAGGACTGCAGCAGTTGAGGAAGGCAGCTCGCCCCCACCTTCTCAAGAGGCAAAGAAGGACTGGGTAATAAATGATGGGCCCAGCCAGAGACACCCACACCCCACAAAAATGAATAAATTAGTAAAAATGAGCCAATGGGCTGAGGAGTGGCAGATGAAGTTTAATATAGGTAAATGTGAGGTTCTGCATTTTGGAAAAGCAAACCAGGGCAGGACTTATACACTTAATGGTAAGGTCCTGGGGAGTGTTGTCAAACAAAGAGGCCTTGGAGTGCAGTTCATTGTTCCTTGAAAGTGGAGTCACAAGTAGACAGGGTAGTGATGAAGGTGTTTGGTATGCTTGCCTTCGTTGGCCAGAACATGGAGTATAAGATTTAAGGGCGGGGGGGGGGCGGGGTGGCGGAGGTCATGTTGCAGCTGTACAGCACATTGGTTTGGCCACTTCTGAAATACTGTCTGAATGTTGTAATTGTACCAGCCTCCACCACTTCCTCTGGCAGCTCATTCCATACACACACCACCCTCAGTACTGCGTTCAATTCTGGTCTCCCTGCTATTGGTAAAATGTTGTGAAACTTGAAAGGGCTCAGAAAAGATTTACAAGGATGTTGCCAGGGTTGGAGGGTTTGAGCTACAGGGAGAGGCTGAATAGGTTGGGACTATTTTCCCTGGAGCATCCAAGGCTGAGGGGGGTGACCTCATAGAGGTTTATAAAATCATGAGGGGGATTGACGGATTGAATAGCCAAGGATTTTTTCCCAGGGCAGGGGAATCCAAAACTGGAAGGGCCTGAGGAGCGACTTTTTCACACTGAGGGTGGTGTGTGTATGGAATGAGCTGCCAGACGAAGTGGTGGAGGCTGGTACAATTACAACATTCAGACAGCATCTGGGTGGGTGTATGAATAGGAAAGGTTTAGAGGGATGAGGACCAAATGCTGGCAAATGGGACTAGAATAATTTAGGAAATCTGGTCAGCATGGATGAGTTGGATATAAGGGTCTGTTTCCACGCTGTACAGCCCTGTGATTCCAAATTGTTGCACTTTCCACATTAACTTTGACATTCTGAACTGAAAACCATGTTGTTAGAATCCAAAACTGCCTCGTTAATCAGCGAATTTACTCCCTGTTTCTGTCTCTTAGTTTCATGACAGCGCGACGAACTCCTAACCAGAGCCAAAATATTCAGTTTGCCTCCCAGAATTCAGTTATGGCTCTTTCAAACATCATTAACTTTAGTATTTCAGGATTTACTAAAAGACAATGATTGAGTAGACTGAAACTTTTTGATGACAGCAAAGACTGAAAGGCACACCGCTGTGTGAGGCAATTTCTTTCACCGACTGAAACTGAAGCATCAGCAAGGCCCTCTAAGCGTCGGCAGAACTCACCAGTTACAGTGTCCTCTAGAAGGGTCCCAACCGGAAATGTCATTTTTCTTTTCCTCTGATGCTGCCTGGCCTGCTGTGTTGCTCCAGCTCCACACTGTGTTATCTCTGACTCCAGCATCAGCGGTTCTTACTTTCTCCTAAGACATTTGAATGTAAGATTTACTAATTCTAATGAGAGTCCTCTAAACTATCTCATATAGACCTCAACATTTCTCTGCATTGCCAGATCATTCAAATTCAAGCCATGGAGGCAAGTTTGTAAATTATAAAATGGCTCTGATGAAGGGTGTAAGGAAACGTTGACTATCCTGCTCCTCTGAAGCTGCCTGACCCTGCTGTGTTCCTCTAGCTCCACACTGCGTTAAAAAGGCATTAGGTGGCATACCCACGAGGCTTGCCATGCTGTTTCAGTGAGTTTGGCCATGGGGTATGTTGGAGTTGCCAACATTCTTTCTTTGCCCAGGGGAAAGGGGGTAAGCATGACAGTAAAATGAAGCTCACGCTTCAGTGACCGGGCAATGGATTCAATTAGTTGCTGAGAAGCCAGTGATTGGGGGTGAAGTGGGTACACACCAGCTCACCAACTCCTCATGCGCACATGTCTGAGCTGTGAGATGCATTTTTTTTTAATAAACGGGGGACACTTGGAGGAGGATGGTGGTTAAAAGTGACAATGGGTCTGGAGTATTGGAAATACAGGAAACCTGCATGTACTGGAACAATATGGCGAATTAATTAAACCCTGTTGGCCTTTGTCACTGTTTTGATTCCTAGAAGTGAAACAAAATTAAGGAAGTTAAGAATCAGAGAATCCCTGCAGTGAGGAACCAGACCATTCAACCCATCAGGTCAATGCTGACCCTCCTCAGAGCATCCCACCTAGACCCACCCCATCCCTGTAACTCTGCATTTCCCATGGCTAATCCACCTAACCTACACATCCCTGGGCACTATGGGGCAATTTAGTGCAGCCAATCCACTTAATCTGCACAGTTTTGGGGCTGCGGGAGGAAACCGGAGCACCCGGGGTAAAGCCACACGGACACAGGGAGAATGTGGAAAATCCGCACAGACAGTCACTCGAGGCTGGGATTGAACCCGGGCCCCTGGTGCTGTGAGGCAGCTGTGCTGACCACTGTGCAAAATTTAATAAAGATTTGCATTTATATACAAACTTTCCTAACAACAGCATGCCTCAGAGTGCTTTGCTACCGGTGAGATGTTATGGACAAGACCAAACCTCTCAAAATACCTTCAGAAGAGAGGGTCTAGGCTCTAACATTTTCTTATTTTAAAGGTCAGTGTAAGGTGTTGTATTCCAGACGCAATTTGATTGGTCAAACTACTTGATGTTAAGCAAAACAATTTTTACTTTTTACACTATGGTTAAAATAAATACAAAGTAAAAATAAAAGAAAAAATTGGCTTAACTACAGTTCTATTGAAATGCTTAACAAAATAGTAGCTTTATTAACTACTACTAATTGACAGTGTTCCAATGTAGTAACATCCCATAAGCATACTCATGACAAAGAAAAATTCAGTAAAATAGATGCCTCACAGGCAATTCTCCAGTCCAGGGGGAAAAACATCCAAGAGGAAACTCAGAGATAGAGAGTAACAGGGAGAAATTTACTGCAGCTTCCAAACTCAGCTACAAGACTCCAGCAACTGCTACTGAAAAACTAAAACTAAAAATCCTGGTTCTGTGGGAGCTTGACCCCACCCATTCAGGCTGCTTCTATTGTTCCAACTTTTAAAACAAACCCAAGGCCTCACAAACCATTTACTTAGTGGATTTGAGTAGACTGCTCTACACCTCTCTCTCAACATTCCTTCATAGAAAAAACCCAGGACAAAATTCACCTCTTAAAGCCTTGGTATCATCTCAAAAGTACTTTTAGGTTTTGAAGTCTAGCCACCATTGTGATGCAGGAAATGGGCAGCTAAACTGCAAACAGCAAGCTCCCACAAACAGCAACATGGTGTGACTAGATTATCTGTTTTTGTGTTCCTGGATCAGAGCGGGAGGCTGAAGAAGGCTTCTCTGTTCTTGTTCCAAATAGTTACAGGAGTCTTTTACATCCACTTTGAGAGGGAAGACAGGGGAACAGGGAAGTGTTGGCCTAGTGGCATTTTCACTAGACTATTAATCAAGAGACCCAGGTAACGTTCTCAGGGCAAGAGTTCAAGTCCCACCTTGTCATGTGGTGATGTGTGAATTAACAAAAAAGGACATTAATTTGAAATTAAGAGTCCAATGATAACCATGAAACTGTTGCTGGGGAAAAGTCCATCTCGTTCACTAATGTCCTGCAGGCGAATAAACTGCTGTCCTTCCTTGGTCTGGCCTACACGTGACTCCAGACCCACAGCGACATGGTTGACTCTTGAGCAAGTAGAGATGGACAAGAAATGGTTGTCCAACCAGCAATGCCCACATATGACTGATTGAGGAAAAAAATTATGTTTCATGTCTCTTTCAAAGCATGGCACCTCTGACAGTGCAGCACTCCCACAGCATATTGCTGGCCGGGATTTCCATCTTCAAATCTTGAAGTGGACCTGAACAAATGACTTCTCGAACTCACAGAAATGAGTGTCACTGGTTGGGCCATGGTTGACTCACTGTGTCACAGGAATGATAATGAACCAAAAGGCAGGTCAATGGAGTTAGGCCACAGCTCAGCCATGGTCTCACTGAATGGTGGATCATCTTGAGGGGCTGAATGGCCTACTCCAGTTCCTATGTCACTTCACTGATACCTGTCAGGGCTGGTTTAGTGGGAGCAGTCTTGCCTCAGAGTTGGGAAACCTTGATTCAAACTTTACTCCATTCGTCATCACCATCGACATCCCTTCACTTCCCCTACTCAGGGGCTGCAGGTATTCATAAAGGCTAATTCTCCACCCGCGTATCTGTGGCCCAGAACCTGAGTGCAGGATTTGCTTCCTTTCCTGTCACTGCTCTGTTCTCATCATTAGCATATTGTGACACAAAGCCCAATGCAGCTTGATGGACAAGTTAAGAACATGGGGGATAGGAGTAGGCCGTTGAGCCCATTGAGACTGCTCTGCCATTTAACAGGAACATGACTGATTGGATGTTTGAATGCCTCTGACCCACGTTAGCCCCAAGTTGTTTCCATTTCGAGCCATTCATAGTGAGCTTCTCCCAGTCACTAATTGTCAATCTGCTGCACTTCAGAGTGTCATGGAACTGTACAGCACAGAAACAGACTCTCAGTCCAACTTGTCCAAGCTAATCAGATATTCTAAATTAATCTAGTCCCATTTGCCAGCACTTGGCCCATATCTCTCTAAACCCTTCCAATTCATGTATCCGTCCAGGTGCCTTTTAAATGTTGTAATTGTACCAGCCTCCACCACTTCCTCTGGCAGCTCGTTCCATACACTCACCACGCTCTGCATTAAAATGTTGCCCCTCAGGTCCCTTTTAAATCTTTCCCATCTCACCTTAAATCTATGTCCCTCTAGTTTTGGACTCTCCTACCCTGGGGAAAAGACCTTGGCTATCCACCCTATCCGTGCCCTGCAATGTCGTTGAAGAGTTTTCTTCACCCCACCACGAAAGGAGGAGGGACACCTTTTGGCTCATATGGAGACAATATTCCAGCCATCAAAGTTGATTTTTGTTGCAGGAGTTTGCCTGAATGCTTGCAGAGCGAGTTTCAAGAACAACTTGCTCCGAACTGCTCTCCAGCAGAGACTTTTCATTCAAATAATCTACAGAGACATTACCCAGTTGATAATGCCAAGTCCCGCCTGTCCCCTCGGACTGATCACCAGACTTGGAGAAGTCTACTTCACTTGCCGATGAACTCTCCTTGATATCGGCACAGTCAGACCATGAAGGCCATTGGTTTTACTGGGACAATGTAACCATAGCAGCCCAGGCCAAACACAGACATGCTTGGAAATTCTTAGAGGCATGGTTCTCCACCCGTATTCTAATCAGCAAACATATAGAATTGGACCCCGTATATAAACCCGTACAAGTCAGAACTGGAAATGACAGTACTCACCATAACGGACCGGACAGTATAAATTCCAAGCTGAGCAGAATAACATCGCTTCATCGGACGGCTCACTGATGATGTCACCCAGCATGGTGACGTAACATCTGAAGGAGAACAAGCCAGCTCAGTGACCAAGTCAACAACCCCACCCACAACCCGAAATACAGATGTTTGCCTAAACTTTAAATAGTCGTTCAATCTCAGTGTCGTTGGTGGGACCTTGCTGCTGCTTTCTCATGTCTCTGAACAGCGATGTGTTTCATTGATTTCCTTTTGGAGAGCGGTTTTAGCTACATCTGACCATGCTGTCACTGAATGAGGAGGGCATGGTATAGTCACTCAGTGAAACTTTGGAATCTGATGCTCCCTTGTCAAGCATCTCATCCTGACAAGCATAAACAGTGAGCTCAGAATCTACCTAGCAATAATCCTTTTTTCAGGACTTGTTATTGCCTCCAAGATTCCCTCTAGACTGTACGGCTGAGCATGTGTGTAGCCGCCCTGGTGTTCCATGTATGGTGATTGGCGTCAGCACACCAATGGTGGCAATGACTTGCCAGTGCTTGAGATTGTTGCCACACATGGGCATCAGAGACCCGTGTAACTGGTAATAAAGTTAGCATGAAGGCTGGTTGTCTACAAGATTAAGGACTTCTTATCACTGTAATGATAAAGGTCTAATAGCCAATCATTCATCTAGGATGATGAGTACACTGGGTTAATTTATTCAAAGCACATTATAAGTTATGAAGCAGACTTTGTGGCAAAGTAATCAGTTTCCAGGAGTTTGTTGTGGGAAAAGCTGTAGTACTCATCGACAGGCAGAGTCACAACATTGTACACACACCACACCTGGAGTCCTTAAACGTGAACTTTCTTCAAGGAAAAGCGTGCGGACGATGGATGTGTTACAGTGGTAATCACAGAATCAGCACCCACATCCACATCACTCCAATTATCTTCACAAGCCTTTGTCTCTCCAATCTCTTCTCTGGTGTTTCTGTAAACATTTTAGTCCAGGCAGAGAATGTAATTGTTTGGTTGGAAAATAAAGCGAAGCGGTGTGAGCTCATAAGACCTGGGGGAGATAAATGGACGTAATAACCACAATGATTTATAAGGGGGGCTGACCTCTGATATTTGAGTGCAATAACAGAAGCTGCTACACCCACTGATAGCCACTTAATTTCTTGATGGAATCCAAGGCATCTGTGGCCACCAATGTTCTGTTGTGCAGTTGTCTGAGCCAGAGGCAATCAGGACAGAGACTGTTCAGATATTGTTTTTCATTGCGTTAGCCCATCTGTTAAATAAATTCAATCCCCACTTGCTAGTTCTGAAAACTTGGTTGTGCAGTACCGACAGCACTGTCTGGTAATCAGAAGTGTGTCTGAACTTGAGTCTTAAGTGCACATTGCAGAACAATCAAGGATAACTTCTATTAAACGCAATTATATTTGTATGTGTGAACATTGCTAGTGGCTCACATTTCAGGCACTTGTATTCATTATTAGAATCACAGAATGGCTCCAATACAGGGAGAGGCCCACGTGTCCGCAGTGGTGCTACAAATTCACTGATCACCATGTGCCCATCTTCATAGAATCCCTACAGTGCGTAAGCAGGCCATTCAGCCCAGCAAGTCCACACTGACCCTCACAAAAGCATCCCACCCAGACCCACCCCGACCCTGTCCCTGCAACCCTGCATTTCCCAAGGCTAACCCACGCAGCCTACACAACTCTGGACATTATGATCAATTTAGCACAGCCAGTTCACCGTAACCTGCACGTCATTGGACTTCAGGAGGAAACTCATGCAGACACGGGGAGAACGTGCAAACTCCGCACAGACAGTCGCCCAAGGGTGGAATCAAACCCAGGTCCCTGGTATTGTGAGGCAGTAGTGCTAACCACTGAGCCACCGTGCTGCCCCAGTGCCAATGCTGTTGCTATCATCCCTGTATGTCATTCCATTTTAACCAACGGTTTTATTTCTGTCTGAATATTTAAATCAAGCCTGGCTCCACTGCACTCTCAAGCAATACATTTCAGACCTTAGCCATTCATAGGGTAGAAGAAAGTTGGCCCTTACATTCTGAGATAGTAGGTTCCATTTTCGGAAGAAAGCTCCAGACCTGAAACATCAGCCTTCCTGCTCCTCTCATGCTGCTTGGCCTGCTGTGTTCATCCGGCTCTACACCTTGTTACCTCTGATCTGTTGTATTTAAGGGACGTTTCTGTAGGATGTGGAGCTCTTTCTTCATGTAATAAAAAAAAGTCAAAAGTATAACATGTACAAAATGGGCAGCTCAAAGTGTGGCCACTAATGCTAAAAGTCGAGGATTCCGCGTCCAATTCCACTTTAATTTAATTGCCTCCCTAATTTAGAAATAATGGAGCAGGAGTAGGCCATTCAGCCTATTGAGCCTGTTCCATCTTTTCAATGTCTGACCTCTGGCCTACCTCCATGTACCTGCCTTTGGCCTCTACCCCTACCCCTAAATACCTTCACTTAACAAAAGCTTACCCACCTCAGATTTAACATTAGCAGCTAATCCAGCATCCTCTGCTGTGTGTGGAAGAGGTTTCCAAACATATCCCACCCTTTGTGTGCAGAAATGCTTTTTAACATCTCCCCTGTATGGTCTGGCCCTAATTCTCAGACTATGCCACCAGTTATCGAGTCATACAGCAAGGACACAGACTCTTCTGTCCAACCAGTCCATGCCGACCATAATTCCAAACTAAACTAGTCCCAGCTGCCTGCCCCTGGACCATATCCCTCCAAACCTTTCCTATTCATCTGCTTACCCAAATGTCTTTTAAATGTTGTAACTGTACCCTCATCCATCACTTCCACTTGAAATTCATTCCCCACATGAACCAGTACGTTAAAAAAAAGCACGAGTGTCATGTCCTTTAAAATATTTCTCCCTTCACCTTAAATTGATGTCGTCTAGTTTAGAAATCTCCAACCCGAGGGAAATGTCACCCATATTCACCAGTATTCACCACTGACCTCATTCTAGATTTCCCAATCAGTGGAAATAGTTTATCTGTAACTACCCTATCTTTTGTGGTTAATATCTTAATGAATTTGATCACATCGCTCTTTAACCATCTAAATTCCAGATTCTAGAACCTTGCTGGGCACTGGTTATAATTCATTGGCTTTTCAGTTCCATTATCTGGGGTACAGAGCCTAGAAATGTGATGGATGCAGGTTCAACTGAAGGATTCGAGAGGGCATCAGATGGTTATTAGGATAGAGGCAGTGAGCAGGGGTCTGGGGAAAAAGCAGCAGACTGTCATTAAGGGATCGAGTTAGTACAGCCACGATGGAGCAAAAGGCCTTCTTCTGCACTGCAACAATTCTCTTATTTAAATTGTGACACTGGTGAAAAAC